>NC_059196.1:25099352-25199352 GCF_020615455.1 Coregonus clupeaformis | reverse complement strand
ACACACACACACACACACACACACACACACACACACACACACACACACACACACACACACACACACACACCACACACGCACAGATTGTACTATATGTATGTATTGCAGGTTTAACTTTGAGACTCTGGGATTCTGGTTCCCCTGGTCTCTGGTGCTGCTGGTTGTTGCTGCTGCTCTGTTCACCTACATCGCTCTGCTGCTGGTGAGAACTAGTACTACTACTATAAATACTACTATACTAATACTACTGATATTACTATACTATTACTACTGTTACTAGTACTATACAACTGTACTGCTGCTGCTCTCTTCAGTACTACTACATTACTATACAACTGTACTACTGCTGCTCTCTTCAGTACTACTACATTACTATACAACTGTACTACTGCTGCTCTCTTCAGTACTACTACATTACTATACAACTGTACTACTGCTGCTCTTTCAGTACTACTCTTACTTACACTGTCTACCTCTGCTCTCTTCAGTACTACTACATTACTATACAACTGTACTACTGCTGCTCTCTTCAGTACTACTACATTACTATACAACTGTACTACTGCTGCTCTGTTCATCTACATCTCTCTGTTGTTGTCTTGAAGGTACTGGCAGTGTGTTTACTGTCTGAGGGACAGAGGCTGTACCTTCACTGGAGTCACAAGGTATCTCCCATCCTCCATGTAGTACAGCACACATTCACACACATACATCATCTGTGAAGCACAGACTGATCAGGATGACACATATATTGATTATTCCTTTGTTATTTTTCTGTGTTAGATGGGGATCGTAGTGACCCTGGCGTTCTCTGTCAGTGCCACGGCCGTTCTGTCTGAGGTCTGGAGTAAAGAATGGAAGACCCTCCTCCTCTCACTGCAGGTTGGCCAGTCTAGCCGTCACTCACACATACACAGACCAATAACATCAAGCGACCCAAAGTAACAATGTGAAATGTGTATGTTCAGTTGTCTGCATTGTGATATGAACTTTTTGCTCCCTCCCCTTCTCTATCCCCCTCCTGATTGGCTAGGTCACAGCCCCCTTTCTTCACGTAGGTGGGGTTTTATTGATGACTCTCCTGTCCTGGCCAATAGCGCCGCACCTTTTTCGCATGAACAAGAGAGGTAAGTGCTCCGATTGGCTGCTGTTAAACAAGTCCAGGTTCTGGTCGTGTTCCCCTGCTCAGACGTTGCGGACGCATGCCAGATTTTTCAAAGCCTGGAGAGGTATTCTACGTATCAGCTAACCACATTTATGTTATAGCAATCTGGTACCCGACTGCACGATCAATGACGTGGCACGCAACCATTGGTTGAGGTGTGCAACGTCTGAGCAGAGGAACGCAACCCCTATTGACTGAGACTGAGAGGGACCTTTTCAGAGTTATAAACCTGGCATAGACACTGCCATGACGCACACTCTGTCCTTCACTCACTCTCTCTCTTTTTCCCTCTACCTCTCGTTCTCTTGTTTCTCTGTCATCTCCATGGTCACTGTTCTGAGTTGTCGTGGTGACGTGAAGCTGTAGGTGGACTAGCTGACTCATGTCTGGCCTCTCTGTGGAGGATAATGACACACACACACCTAAGACGTGTCAGGTGTACAGTAGTCTGATTAATGACAAAGTGCGCCCTGCCACCTATTGTGGTAAACAGCCAAGCGTTTATAAATTCATGAGGCATTTATATATTCTTCAAGATATCAATGGGTAATATCATACATTTTAAAGTTTAAAAAATGGATGTAGCAATCACAGATTTCCCCTTTAAGCTCTGATTTCATCATTAAGACTTGTATAACTCTAGAATTAGAACACTGGATCTGAGGTGACGGTCTCTCTCTCTCTCTCCCCCCTCTCTCTCTCTCTCTCTCTCTCTCTCTCTCTCTCTCTCTCTCTCTCTCTCTCTCTCTCTCTCTCTCTCTGTCTCTCTCTCTCTCTCTCTCTCTCTCTCTCTCTCTCTCTCTCTCTCTCTCTCTCTCTCTCTCTCTCTCTCTCTCTCTCTCTCTCTCTCTCTCTCTCTCTCTCTCTCTCTCTCTCTCTCTCTCTCTCTCTCTCTCTCTCTCTCTCTCTCTCTCTCTCTCTCTCTCTCTCTCTCTCTCTCTCTCTCTCTCTCTCTCTCTCTCTCTCTCTCTCTCTCTCTCTCTCTCTCTCTCTCTCTCTCTCTCTCTCTCTCTCTCTCTCTCTCTCTCTCTATAGTGCATCAGGTGTGTCTTTTGGGTGTGTACCTCAGTGTATTGTTCAGTCTGTCCCTGGTTCCTCTGGCCATGTATTCTCCCTGCATCAGAGAAGCTGGAACCCTGGGACCCAAACCAACACTCCTCGGACACAGAGGAGCTCCCATGGTACATATCTATCTATCAATAACATTATTATCAATATCTATCAATATTATCACTATCTATCAAAAACATCCTTATCAATGTTATCACTATCTATCAATAACATCATTATCAATATTATCACTATCTATCAATACTACCACATACAATATACAGGATGACACAGAGACGTTCCCATGGTAAATCCAGTCACATAACTTTAACACAGAGGCTCTGGCCTCATGTTACTTTAGAGAGTCAGAGAGAGAGAGAGAGTTCCTGATTAGAATAAGATCTGTCGCTGTACAATTTTTTGATGCCCTTGTGTTGGAAATCTCGCTCATCGCTCATGGAGCGGCGCACCGCTCCGGCACCCCATGTCCTTTCCTACCGCTCCGCGCTCACAGAAAGAAAAAGTGCCGCTCCAAATTCGCTGTATTCATTAAAATCCTAATTGAACCAACATCTATCTATTTTTGTGACAACTTGGACCTTCCAACTGGTTTTTAAGTATTGAAACCAAACCATGAAAAGGTGAATGTAAGAAGCGAACATAATTTCAAATAGGCTACATGTCATATTAAACAATATATAAACAATCTAAATAGGTCAGGAGCCAGACATTATTTAGGCTATATTATTTATATTCTTTTATAAGGCTATAGCCTACAAAGAAATACATTGTGAAACATTTGCGAGTGCGACACAATAGGCTGGCAGGGACATAAAGCGCTTGGCACTTAAACAACATTTTGTTGTATTAAATCATTATAGTCTATACATTTCGCATATATAGGCTGTGACTTATTTAGAACTTAATACAAATTAAACTAAAAATGACTTATTAGTGCCTTTGAATTTTCATTTTTAGAAACACGAGTTTGGCCAGTCTGTGGCTTCAGGCTCATGCGATAGTGCCTGGAGAGCAGGCCAGCAGCGGAGAATATCCCCTCCACACCTTTTGGCCACTCACAGAGATGCAGAGTCGTTTTTTTCTTTTTCTATAGGTAGGCCTAAAGGTTTCTAAAAACTAAAAGCTCCTTGAACGTGGGAATATGCCAGGCCTATTGGGCCAAAATTAATTATGGTCTATTGTATAGATAATAGAATGAAAATGAAGAGATATGATTTTTTGTTTAAAATTACTTTGCTACAATGACACACTTAGTTATCTACCCACCTCGTTCCTTTCTTTTAGCATGTGCACATAGTAAGTACAACATCATGCTTTTGGGATAGGTGTCTTTTCAGATTCCACTAGATTATTTAATTGTGGACACAACATCACTGCATTCTGGGTTAAATGCAGAAGACACATTTCAGTTGAATGCATTCAGTTGTACAACCGTTCTCGGTCCTCATCTTTGTAAGTCACCTTGATTTAGCACCTGTGTGTTTTATCAGTTTCTTTATGAAAATAAAGCAAGGGGCTATTAGCAGCACACAAGTAGACTACAAATGCATGCTGGGGTGGGCATGCCCTGAGCTCCTGAAGTGAGCGCTAGTAGAGTGAAATCAGAGCGCCAACCTTTGGGAATCTCGCTCCAGTCAAATTGGTTACGCTCCACTCCTCGCTCCGCTCCAGCTCCGCTACGCTTACATTCTCTGGTGTGCTTGCATGTCTGTCCTCTAACAGCTTGCTCCAGAGAACACTCTAATGTCCTTTGAGAGCGCAGTGGAGGCTGGAGTGGACGGGCTAGAGACTGACGTCACTATAAGGTACACACCCCTCTGTCCGTCTGTCTGTCTTGTTTTGTCTGTCTTGTCTTGTTTGTCGGTCTTGTCGTCTGTCTGTCTGTCTGTCTGTCTGTCTGTCTGTCCCCTTCTGATCCCTGTAATAGCCCTGTGTCCAGTCTAGCTTTGACCCCTGTCCTGCCTTGTCCTTTCATGGCTAGCCTTGTACTAATCCTAGAGATCAGACATTAGCGTCCCTCCACTCCTCCCAGTTAATGTGATTACAGCCTAGCTAATCCAGTTAGCGGTTAGTACTTCTGTCCAGGCCTGCTAGCTTGGCGCTGGCTGTGTTCTCTATGTGGCCTGGACTCAAATACTATTTCAAATCATTTCAGATACTTTAGCTGGGCTTCAGAGAAAGAGAAGAGGAGAGGGTGTAATGGAGTTCGCCTGGTGTAATGGAACCAATAGAATAGTTGCAAAACTGCAAACTCCGCCCATCAGGCACTCCAGGCATGCTAAAGCAAATGCTCAAAGTATTTGAAAGATTTCAAATGGTACATGTATTTGAACCCAGGCTTGGTAGCAGGACTCTAGCTAGCAGACCTAGTGTATCTTCACCTGAGACCTGCCACACATGTTTGTCTTGGCCATGTGAACGCCAGGACCTAATCTCTCCCCTCTCTCCCCTCCCCCTTGTCTTTCTCTATCCTCTCTCTCCTCTAGTGCTGATGGCGTTCCGTTTGTGATGCATGACCTGACCCTGCAGAGGACCACTAACGTAGAGGAGGTGTTTCCTAACAGAACACACACACCTGCTGCCCTGTTCATCTGGTCTGATGTACAGCTGCTCAATGCTGGGGCCTGGTTCCTCTCTGTAAGGACACGCACACCTTTGAATGGCAACAAAAACACACACACACAAACACACACACACACACACAGTAGCTGACTTTAGCGTCATGGGTTAGTTAGTAGCTGTATTACAGACCTCTTTTAACCATCACTCACTCTCTCTCTCTCTCTCCGCCCCCTCTTCCTCCCAGCGGGATCCGTTTGGCACGGTGTCCTCTCTGTCTCCAGAGCAGAGAGCACTAGCTGCCAATCAGATGGTTCCCTCCCTGGCTGAAGTTCTGGACATAGCGAATCGGGTGGGCAGGACAGTGCTGTTTGACCTGAGACAACCTCCGCCTGGACACCCTTACAGAGACAACTACCTCAACATCACCCTCGACCTCATACACACACACATCAACTCCAGCCAGGTAAGTGTGTCAGGTACGCCATTCAAAGGTGTCTCCCTGCTCTTATAAGCGACAGCCTTTTTTAAGATTGTGTGTGTGTGTGTAGGTGCTGTGGCTGCCATCAGATCAGAGAGAGGAGATACAGCAGGTGGATCCAGAGCTGCAACAGACAGCAGGACAGACTGCCTCTATACAGGAACTACAGAACAACCACATCACTACCCTCAACCTGCACTACAGCACCATGTCTCTACAGCACATCAGGTACACAACCACACACAAATAATGTACTATAAAATGTCACTCTCCTCACCCACCATGTATGTATGTGTGTTTGTGTGTGTTCCAGTAAGTACAGGTCGGTGAACATCAGTGTGAACCTGTATGTAGTGAACCAGCCGTGGCTTTACTCTCTGGCCTGGTGCAGTGGAGCATCCTCTGTTACCACCAACAACATGCTACTGAGAGATATACACACACCGCTGCTGCTTGTGGTGAGACACCCACACACTCACACCACCTTATTTGGGCAGGACAGGCTCGTAGTAATGGCTGGAATGGACTTCATGGAATGGTATCGAACTCATCAAACACATGGTTTCCATGTGTTTGATACTATTCCATTCCAGCCATTATTATGAGCCGTCCTCCCCTCAGCAGCCTCCTGTGACACACACAAATGTACTTATTGTGACACACACATATCGCTTCTCCTTATGGTGAGACACACACACCTCACAGACGTGTTCACATGTGTTTCCCAACCCCTACAGACTCCAGAGCAGTACAGTGTGATGTGGGTTCTGACTGACCTGGTCTCTGCTGCTCTCATCGTCTGTGTCTTCATATTCCACTGGTGAGTTCACATGTTTCTACATACATGTCAAAGGTGTGTGAGTGAGGTGATTACAGTGGAAAATATAATGGCTTAGTTAGGTAAAGGTGTGTCTGTAAGGTGAATGTGTGTGTGTGTATGTGTGTGTGTGTGTGTGTGTGTGTGTGTGTGTGTGTGTGTGTGTGTGTGTGTGTGTGTGTGTGTGTGTGTGTGTGTGTGTGTAGTAAAGGTGTGCTATTTCTCCCTGTCCTACAGGTGGCGTGAGCGAGGCCTACACTTCTGGTCAGGCAGTAGACAGACACACGAGACCGGGCCTTATAGCAAGTTCAGGACCGGTAAGGACAACAACGTCATACTTCATACTGTACATCACTATAGGCCTCTCCCATTGGACTAGTCTCCAACTTGTGTGAAACACACAGGCGCGTATGTTTAAAAGTGCACCAACATTATAATCTCTTGCATAACTGTACAGTTTATGAGCTGGATTAGCTGTTTGTTTCTGACATTCAATTCAAATTCTAAAATAATTTCTGCTCAATGCCAGTGGTGTTCTAACCCTCTAGTTTATTGGACTCATAACATTAAAAAGCCTGTTTCATCAGAGGCAGTATGTTAGTGCATTTTTATCCGTGCACCTCCGGGATGAATTGAGCTTTTACTCAGAATGCCGGCATACTGTAAATTATTCTGTGTTCTGTCTGTGCCTTAGATCCCGTGGAGTTAGGGTGGGGTCGATGGAATCCCTTCCACTCAGAGTCTCCCACTAGAACCCTCATCTCCCTCCCTCTGGACCTCAACCCATGAACCCTGCATGAACTAATGAACCTCCCATGAACCCTCTGGTTCTCAACCCTTGAAACCTGCATGAACCACTGAACCTCCCATGAACCATTCCCAAACCTTTGGACCTCAACCCACACATGAACCCTGCACCAACCCCTCACCTGACCTGAACTCCAACTATCACACCCCTGACCTCTAACCCCTAACCTTTGCCCGGCAGAGCTCAGTGACGTCTGGTCCATCTCCAGTGGGAATGTCCGAACAGAACTACGGACCCCCAGTACCCTCCACACCATCACAGAGGAGTAACACACACACAGTCACACACAAGTGTGAACGCACAAGAATAAGCAAAGGGAAACAGAGAGGAAAACAAGAGATGGAACTGAATGTGTAAAAAGAGGAAGAGGGTGATGTAATATGAAAGATAAACCAGTATTTTGATAATCCTGACTAAGACTGTTGTTCCTGTGTCCTCACCTGACCAGCTCATTCACTCTCCCTCTGGTGACCACTGGAACTGCAGAACTGAATTGCTCAAATATGAAATATACACTGAACAAAAATATAAACGCAAAATGTGAAGTGTTGGTCCCATGTTTCATGAGCTGAAATAAGAAATCCCAGAAATGTTCCAAACGCACAAAAAGCGTATTTCTCTCAAATGTTGTGCACAAATTTGTTTACATCCCTGTTAGTGAGCATTTCTCCTTTGTCAAGATAATCCATCCACCTGACAGGTGTGGCATATCAAGAAGTATTCATGTCTGTAAAAAAAGCCCTATTGTGGGGAAAAACTCATTCTGATTGGCTGGGCACGGCTCGCCAGTGGGTGGGCCTATGCCCTCCATGGCTGCACCCCTGCCCATTCATGTGAAATACATAGATAAGGGCCTAATGAATTTATTTCAATTGACTTATTTCTTTATATGAACTGTAACTCAGTAAAATCTTTGAAATTGTTGCATGTTTCATTTATATTTTTGTTCAGTATATATTTGTTGTTCTCATAACTGTACAGACATCAGCTGCATTAGAGGAATTGATTAATAGTGTCTTATATTTTCTGTGTGAGTGAGTGGATGTAGATGAACACTGACTGTACTGTGGTTTTAGTTTGATAAGGTTTTAATGATCAGGAGTTTCTGTTTATATTTGAATGTATGACCAAGCAGTAGCCTAGTGTTTTAGCATGGCATTGAATATAGCGACTGCTTCTGCAAACACACATATCTATCTATCATGAGATCTACCCCTAAACCATAAATGTTTATTTTGAGGTTGTAGAAGCTATGCGAGTATGACTTTCAGGTGTTGTGTGGAAAGTTGCTGGATTCAGGTGTTAGTCTGAGGGTTGGTTGGTTAGTAATGGCTCTGTGGACAGTGTTGAGCGGGAGACAGGAGATCTAAGTGCCATAGGAGACACACTGTCCACAAGCCATTGGCCAGCCATACAGAGGATCGAAGAGAGATTTTAGGGGGCTTCTACAGAACTTTTGTAATTATCTGAAGCCTTCTAGAACTCTCCAATACATTCTGGAACCCTCCCAAGACATTCTAGAACTATCCCAGTACATTCTAGAACAGTGGTTCCCAACCAGGGGTACTAGGACCCCTGGGGGTACTTGGCATATACAGAGGGGATACTTGAGAAGACTCATGAGATCATAGGCCTACTGGTAAAATGCACATGAGGGGGTACTTCAGGGGTACTCTGGACAGAGCAAAATTAAGTTGGTGGTACAGTAACCAAAAAAGGTTGGGAACCACTGTTCTAGAACACGACAAGCCATTCTAGAACTCTCCAAGGCAGAAAATACATGTTGACAATCTGTATGTTCATAGTAAACCAACTAACAACAGAGAAGTTGATATTCTGATGACCAGAGGGCAAAATAATGATCTTCTGCCATTGGTGGAATTGCACTCCGCCTTGCTTGCTCGCCTTGCCGCTAGGCTAAACAAATACCATGCTGTCATGAATCAAAATCTATATTTGGTCCCAACAATGATTCAAGGTATCAAACACTCTGAATGTAATGGTTGTTAAATAGCAAAACGCTACATAGTATTTCTGGTTGTATTCTGTATAACAGGATGACCGTTTTGTTTTAATGTACACTACCGTTCAAAAGTTTGGGGTCACTTAGAAATGTTCTTGTTTTCAAAAACAAAACAAAAAAAGTCCATTAAAATAACATAACATTGATCAGAAATACAGTGTAGACATTGTTAATATTGTAAATGGCTATTGTAGCTGGAAACGGCTGATTTTTTATGGAATATCTACATAGGCGTACAGAGGCCCATTATCAGCAACCATCAGTCCTGTGTTCTAATGGCACGTTGTGTTTGCTAATCCAAGTTTATCATTTTAAAAGGTTAATTGATCATTAGTAAACCCTTTTGCAATGATGTTAGCACAGCTGAAAACTGTTGTGCTGATTAAAGAAGCAATAAAACTGGCCTTCTTGAGACTAGTTGAGTATCTGGAGAGGCGTCAACAGTGAAGAGGCGACCACGGGATGCTGATCTTCTAGGCAGAGTTGCAAAGAAAAAGCCATATCTCAGACTGGCCAATAAAAAGAAAAGATTAAGATGGGCAGTCTGAGATATGGCTTTTTCTTTGCAACTCTGCCTAGAAGGTCAGCATCCCGAAGTCGCCTCTTCACTGTTGACGTTGAGACTGGTGTTTTGCGGGTACTATTTAATGAAGCTACCAGCTGAGGACCTAAGAGGTGCCGGTTTCTCAAACTAGACACTCTAATGTATTTGTCCTCTTGCTCAGTTGTGCACCGGGGCCTCCCACTCCTCTTTCTATTCTGGTTAGAGCCAGTTTGCACTGTTCAGTGAAGGGAGTAGTACACAGAGTTGTACGAGATCTTCAGTTTCTTGGCAATTTCTTGCATAGAATAGCCTTCATTTCTCAGAACAAGAATAGACTGACAAGGTTCTTTAATCAGCACAACAGTTTTCAGCTGTGCTAACATAATTGCAAAAGGGTTTTCTAATGATCAATTAGCCTTTTTAAATGATAAACTCGGATTAGCAAACACAACCTGCCATTGGAACACAGGACTGATGGTTGCTGATAATGGGCCTCTGTACGCCTATATAGATATTCCATAAAAAATCTGCCGTTTCCAGCTACAATAGCCATTAACAACATTAACAATGTCTACGCTGTATTTCTGTTCAATTTGATGTTATTTTAATGGACTAAAAAATTGCTTTTCTTTAGAAAACAAGGACATTTCTAAGTGACCCCAAACTTTTGAACGGTAGTGAATATGAGCCTTCTCTATGTTATTTTACTGTTACTATTTTCTGACTGTAAATGGTATTACCTGATATTAAAAATCTTTAAAGGATTGAGTTGGTTGTTGTTTGTATTAATTGATTAACCCATTTGATTCCATGTCCACAGTATAACGCTACTTCTGTTACTCCAGTTGAAAAAAATACATCGACCCACTGTCTCCATCCAATCATCTTTATTGTTTTTACAAAAACAGACACCTCGGCCGGGATTCAATCTAAGCGCTCTAATCAACAATGCGGTTTTTAAAGGCAATGTTACCTCATTCACGGAGATCGTATTTAAGGTAACTACTGCAGATGTCGGCTCAATTGGAAATTCCCTTTAAATGTCAAGCACGCTACAGTACGGTTTCTGATTTGTTCCTGGACCTCATTGGGGGGTGCAGAGGAGAGGCGGGGCAAGGAAAACTATACTAACGCCATCTCTGACGGTAGCTCCACCGTCATCATGTCTTCTGTCAGAACAGTGGAGCAACACAGCTGCTGTAGTAATGTTGTAGTAATAAAACTTTATGTTTTGTTTTACCCCATATGTAACTCTGCGTTGTTGTTTTTATCACACTGCTTTGCTTTATCTTGGCCAGGTCGCAGTTGTAAATGAGAACTTGTTCTCAACTGGCTTACCTGGTTAAATAAAGGTTAAATAAAAATAAAAATAAAATCACCCAGACAGACCGGGGACACTTTCCATTCAATGGCACCCTATTCCCTAAATAGTGCATTACTTTTGCCCAGAGCCGTATTTTTTACCAGGGCCCATAGGGCTCTAGTTAAAAGTAGTGCACTATATAGGGAATAGGGTGCCATTTGGAACATATCCGCAGTGTTGTAAACCATATGTTGAGCTGAATAGTGGAAATTCACCCAGAACTCTGTGTTGTTAGTGTAAATTGTAGCGCCTCAGGAAAATAGATTCACTACTCATACAAACCATAGTTTCACTACATGGACAGATACTTTACACAATGTAAATATAAAATAAGTACCAAAAATCTTAAACAAAAACAAACAAATTCAACAGCAGACAGACAGGTTAGTTAGTGCTGAAGGGAGGGAGGTGTTTGTAGTGGTGTCAAGCTCCTCTGTGCAGTTTGTCTCAAAACAGGAGAAACAGACATCAACATCCTGCCTGAACAACACACTACTAACACATAGTGTGCGTCCCAAATGACACCCTATTTCCTATATAGTGCACTACTTTTGACCAGGGCACTATATAAGGAATAGGGTATCATTGGGACGCAGGGTATAGAACTCTTCATGCAGAACTCAGAATCATCCATGAATCAGTTCTTTTCCAGCTGAGTTAGGTCTAGACCTGGTTCTACTAAGGGTTGTAGGGAACTTTGCAACCCTAGTTCTAGTTAGTATGACAAAGGCCATTGGTGAGTTAAACACTAGTCTCATAGAGCTACATTACATAGATCTGCCAAATACCAACAGATAATGATCCTTTATGGTCAATTGTCTATGTTAAAACTCCAGGGCAGGCAGTCCACCCGAGACTTACAGCACAGACAGACAGACCTCTGAGCTAAAGCCTAATTATACCATACGCAAGTACGCAACTCATGAACATAATTAGCTGTGCAAAATGGTGACCTTGCTTGGTTGTGTTGAGTTACAACTTTCGAGGCTGCACGTATACATATTTCTGCTACTCAAGTATGCAGAACGGCCAATTTGCAAAGCTTGTGTTGCGTAGGCTGTGTATATACAGTGAGGGAAAAAAGTATTTGATCCCCTGCTGATTTTGTACATTTGCCCACTGACAAAGACATGATCAGTCTATAATTTTAATGGTAGGTTTATTTGAACAGTGAGAGACAGAATAACAACAACAAAATCCAGAAAAACACATGTCAAAAATGTTATAAATTGATTTTCATTTTAATGAGGGAAATAAGTATTTAATATTTTTTGTTTAGCGCTTTTATCCCGTCTTTTTTTTTGACCTGACCCTCTGCAAAACATGACTTAGTACTTGGTGGCAAAACCCTTGTTGGCAATCACAGAGGTCAGACGTTTCTTGCAGTTGGCCACCAGGTTTGCACACATCTCAGGAGGGATTTTGTCCCACTCCTCTTTGCAGATCTTCTCCAAGTCATTAAGGTTTCGAGGCTGACGTTTGGCAACTCGAACCTTCAGCTCTCTCCACAGATTTTCTATGGGATTAAGGTCTGGAGACTGGCTAGGCCACTCCAGGACCTTAATGTGCTTCTTCTTGAGCCACTCCTTTGTTGCCTTGGCCGTGTGTTTTGGGTCATTGTCATGCTGGAATACCCATCCACGACCCACTTTCAATGCCCTGGCTGAGGAAAGGAGGTTCTCACCCAAGATTTGACGGTACATGGCCCTGTCCATCATCCCTTTGATGCGGTGAAGTTGTCCTGTACCCTTAGTAGAAAAACACCCCCAAAGCATAATGTTTCCACCTCCATGTTTGACGGTGGGGATGGTGTTCTTGGGGTCATAGGCAGCATTCCTCCTCCTCCAAACACGGCGAGTTGAGTTGATGCCAAAGAGCTCGATTTTGGTCTCATCTGACCACAACACTTTCACCCAGTTCTCCTCTGAATCATTCAGATGTTCATTGGCAAACTTCAGATGGGCCTGTATATGTGCTTTCTTGAGCAGGGGGACCTTGCGGGCGCTGCAGGATTTCAGTCCTTCACGTCGTAGTGTGTTACCAATTGTTTTCTTGGTGACTATGGTCCCAGCTGCCTTGAGATCATTGACAAGATCCTCCCGTGTAGTTCTGGGCTGATTCCTCACCATTCTCATGATCATTGCAACTCCGCGAGGTGAGATCTTGCATGGAGCCCCAGGCCGAGGGAGATTGACAGGTCTTTTGTGTTTCTTCCATTTGTGAATAATTGCACCAACTGTTGTCACCTTCTCACCAAGCTGCTTGGCGATGGTCTTGTAGCCTATTCCAGACTTGTGTAGGTCTACAATCTTTCCTTGGAGAGCTCTTTGGTCTTGGCCATGGTGGAGAGTTTGGAATCTGATTGATTGATTGCTTCTGTGGACAGGTGTCTTTTATACAGGCAACAAACTGAGATTAGGAGCACTCCTTTTAAGAGTGTGCTCCTAATCTCAGCTCGTTACCTGTATAAAAGACACCTGGGAGCCAGAAATCTTTCTGATTGAGAGGGGGTCAAATACTTATTTCCCTCATTAATAGGCAAATCAATTTATAACATTTTTGACATGCGTTTTTCTGGATTTTTTTGTTCTTATTCTGTCTCTCACTGTTCAAATAAACCTACCATTAAAATTATAGACTGATCATGTCTTTGTCAGTGGGCAAACGTACAAAATCAGCAGGGGATCAAATACTTTTTTCCCTCACTGTATTAGCTTTAACTCTGGTGATAAGAGACACAAAACAAACACAATAATAATATAAAGAAAACTACATCAGACGTCTGACCAGAACTGCAGCGGTCTGTCACATAGACTACTATGCTGCTTCAGAAACAGAGGCAACTGGCTTAAAAGCCACATTAAATAAAATAAAAAACGAATATACCTATGTATTGACAGTTCAGTGAAAATCTATTCAGCTACATTACGAGCATGCAAACCTCTGTCATAAACAGATCTGGAAGAAAACAATATATTAAAGCTTTATATGGTAATTTTACTCAGTAAGTTAACTTAATTCTTATTTTCAGTAACTACTTAATTGTCTAGCTAAAGTACCAAATCACATGGCTCTCCATTCATTCTGTCCATCCAATGATTGGTTAATAACAAGTGCTCTCCTTGGTAACATACTGCCAACTCTTCAGTTTGAACGTAATGTTCCAAAAACACCCATTTAACTGTTTATGTGTGTTTACAACCTTTGTGTTTGTAGTGTGTGTGTGTTTGTGTGTACAGTGTCTCTGGGAGGATAAAGGGGTGAGGCTTAGAGGTAGTCATCCTCACTGGAAGGCTCGTCGTCAGGATTGTTGCTAGGGTTGTTGCTAGAGGCGTTGCTAAGGTCGTAGCTATGGGCATAGCTGGAGGCAGTGCTAGAGGAGGGGCTGCGGCTCATCCTCCACACCTGGTTAGAGAAACTCCGCCCCCAGCTGCAGGGCTGGCCAACAGGGCGCAGTATTCTAATAAGCTCTGCAGCTTCCTGCCAATAGGAAGTTCACTTGCTGTGGCCCCGCCCAGTTCTCTGTTTACTCATGGTGGTCAACATCTGGCTGATGTAGGAAGTCAGGAGGTCATCCATTTTATAGCCCTGAAAACACACACACAAATCTGAGCGTTTTCATCAAGTGCTTGTGTGTGTGTGTGTGTGTGTGCGTACGTGAGGGCGTGTTTTTTACGTGTCTATGTCTGTGTGATTGTGTGTGTGTCTCACCAGTGAGGTCTCACACAGCAGCTTGCTGCCCCTGACCAGGTTGCCGATGGTGATGTGGAAGTAGGTGTTACCACTGCTCCAGTTGGAGATCTTAGTGAACGGGTGGGTGGTCAGGATGTCCTGTAGAACACACACACACACACATCAGTGAAATACCAGGTAACACATGTTCACACACATACACCTAGAGAAAGAGATGAGAGGTCATGTAACACACACACAGGAAATGTCCCCTTGGGAATTAATAAAGGACCTAACTACACACACACCTTGGTCTTTGGGTCTATGAGGCTGACTCCATGCTTGTTGATAGCAATCAGGAGGATCTCTGGGAAGTTGGGCTCTGTGGTTTGCTGAACAGAGAGAATATCACACTGACTGAGAGGAGGTACACAATACTGGACAGACCGACAGAACGACAGTCAGACATCCCGGACAGACAGACAGACATCACAGACAGACAGACAGTAATGTGACCCAAAGGTGAGATTGAGAATTACATCACTGAGCGGCATGGTTACCTTGACTTCGAAGAAGGCGGATCCGAACGTGGCCCATTTGAAGATGATCTTCAGGAACTGGAGTTTGGCCTCCTCCCTGGATTTACCAGCCTGTTTATTGAAATATGCTACTACAGACTACACACACACACACAGATATGCCCGCATGTATGCAAAGTTACAAACACACACACAGCCACACACCAAAAAACTGTTGATTAGGTCACAGATACAGTAGTCAATCATGAGAAAAACAGCCATTAAGAATAGAGCTAGGGCAGCCAATTAGAGCCCAGGAGAGGTGGGAGAAGTCTCGCCTCACCCGTTTCCAGTCATCTGGGGAGAGCTGGCGAATCAGGTCCTGCGGCACCAGCTCCCGGAGGATCTTGGGTATTGAGGGGAAGTGTGACTTGTCGTCTTCGTACTTCACCCTGTAGATCAACGCTCCCAACTGGAACACCTCGTCACGACTACACTTATGGTAACCACGGAGATACTTAGGCAGTTCCTAGTAACCAAAGGGCAAAAATGACTAGTTACGGTCTCACTCCTACTTACTTTTAATGGTTCCTAAAATCAGAACGGATCATGGCAAAAAGTGTTTTAGCTAATCAGCTCCGTGGTCTTCAAATTCTCTCCAGACCAGCTTGAAACCCCAGGATCTTGTTTCCTTGGAGGAGTTTAAAAGTTTGGTTGACTCACATGTTATTGAGGAACGTGATTGTCATTAGGACTTGATGTGGTGGTACATATGATAGATTTTTTTATCTATGACGATTGTATGTTTCTGTAATTGAAATGTATGTCAAATAATTTTTTAATTTTTTAATGGTGTGTCTATGTCTGTAAGTTGTTACAGTATGTCTGATATTTGTCTCAAACATTGTTCCCCCCCTGCTGCTGTCTTGGTTGGACCAGGTCTCTCTTGAAACATTGATTTTATCTCAGTGAGACTAACCTGGATAAACAAAGGTAAATACTAAAAAAGCTATAGGCCTGGATTCAATCAGAGGTATGTTGTAAACAAGTGCATTGCACTACAGACAATGTGCCTTTTGAAAGACATTTCCCCGATATTCCTGTAGATCGCATTCATGGTAAACGCTGTAGGTGTCGGCTCAAGCCATAACAACAAACAACGCACCTTTGATTGAATCCCAGCCTTAGTGTGTGAACATTGTCAGGGTTTGAACCTGGAAAGTTTACTTAGTACAAGCGGAAGCAGTTCCGTTACACACGCACGCGCGCGCGCGCATACACACACACACCTGGTAGTAGTGGAAGATGGAGTCAGCGAAGGAGTCTTTACCAGGAACAGTGTTGGTCCACAGCTTCTTCATGAAGAACACCTGGTAGGTCAGAGACGGTACGATACCTACACACACGCGCACGTTAAAGTAATTAAATGGATAGTTCATGTTAAAGGGATGGTTCATGTTAAAGGGATAGTTCATGTTAAAGGGATAGTTTGTGTTAAAGGGATAGTTTTTATTAAAGGGATAGTTCGTGTTAAAGGGATAGTTTTTATTAAAGGGATAGTTCGTGTTAAAGGGATAGTTCGTGTTAAAGGGATAGTTCATATTAAAGGGATAGTTCACTCTAAATCATAGTTTATGGAATACCATCTTTAGAGGGCCGGGCCTTCTTGATCCAGTCTGTGAGGTGTCTGACAAAGTCAAAGAAGAAATCTCCTTCTGGTACACTGATCACCTACAACACACACCACACACACAAAGAAGAGTTGAGGCATGTTTGAGAGCATCAGATCTGTGATATATTGTGGGTACATTATGATTGACTGATTGATCTACAAATAATAATCAGTAGTTATTTATGATCATCCAAGGTGATTTGTAGATCAATCAGACGGCTGTCGCCTGCTAAATCTACTGCAATGACGAACAAGCCGTTAGTGTGCATGTGTGCATATCACCTTGTCGGAGATCTTTACGAACAGGCTGAATCCTTCAGGTGATTTAAGCAGCAGGCGAGCAGAGATCGCCAGACAGAAGTCTTTAGCCTTGGTGCTGGACTCCACCTCAAATGCCTGTCAATTACACACACCAGCCAATCACAGCACAGTAAACACCTGTCAGTCACACACACCAGCTAATTACAGCACAGTTAACGCCGGTCAATCACACACACCAGCCAATGACAGCACAGTAAACACCTGTCATTCACGAACAGCAGCCAATCACATCACAGTAAATGCCTGTCAATCACAAGCAGAAAGATAGTTTGTGTGTGTCAGTGTGTGCGTATATGTGTGAGTGTACCTCATCAGTATCGTCAGGGAAGTAAACCTTGTGGAAGATCTGGGTGGTCTTATGTTGGATGGCCTCTACCTCCACCAGGTGGGGAGGGTACTTCCTCGAGCCATTCCTGTCACCACAACAACACCAACAATAATAACAACAACAACAACGTAATGGATGAAGAGGAGTGTATCATTAACAGAGTGTATCTGTTGATGTGTGAGATGGGTAAGTGTGTGTGTGAATGTGTGTGTGTGTACGTGCATGTGCACGTGTGTACGTGCATGTGCACATGTGTACGTGCATGTGCACATGTGTGTGTTTGCGCCCACGTATGCGTGTGAGTGTGTGTATGTTACCGTAGGGCCTTCTGTATTCGTGTCATACAGTCCTGAGCCAGAGGGTGATGTTTCTTGGACTGAAGGAAGCGTTGGACATGAGGCAGCAGCATGTTACTGGGAGGGAACAGACCTGTACACAGCCACAGCAACTCCCAGCCCTTCTCCTCACTGTACCTACACACACACACACACACACACACACACATACACACACACACACACACACGGTGTCGACACAATGTAACAGAGGTATCTGAGAGAAGTTTAGGATGTGTGCATATGTGTATGTGTGTTTTTACTTGACATGGTTGTCTGTGAGTTGTTTGAGTATTTGACAGAAGATCTCATCTTTCAGAGGTTCGGCCTTCAGGGCTCCTTCAAAGATCTGGTCCGTCAGCTCGTTGACCGAACGTGTTCGCTTAGACGGGTAATCCCCCATATACTTCATCATAGGTGGCACGGTCAAGGAGTTAACATATCACACAAATGTCACAGGTGGGATCTGAACCCCCATCTCCTGCTCAGGAAACCAACGTCTTAGGCCAAGAGGAAATTCCATCTCTGGCCGAGGGTGATTTTAAGTTGCAGGCAGGTTTACCTCATCACAAGACCGTGAATCTAAAACACACACACGCAGATGCACACACACACTACAGATGGTGTGTGTTAGCCAGTAGCCAGTAAAGGATATCTATGAAGGCCATACAGGCGTCCTGTGACAGGTCTTCATGGCTGAGGACCTTCTTCAGTAGGGGCTGTTTGATAGGCTCTCTGGTGCAGCTCCACATTGTGGCCTTCCCTCTGTTCTTAGTTATCATCACCCTGCTCAGAGTGTGTTTGGGAGGAGGTCTGGAGAGAGGGAGGAATGGAGAAAGAGAAAGAGAGAGAGAGAGAGAGAGAGAGGAGAGAGAGAGAGAGAGAGAGAGAGAGAAGGGGGAGGAGAAAGAAAGGGGGGGAAAGAGAGGTGTACTGACAGGTATACAGTAGATAAGGTGACATTTTCCTCAGACAAAAAACCCACACAGTTACAAATACTGCAACTTGTATTGTGTGTGTGTATGTGTGTGTGTATGTGTCCATGTGTCTGTGTGTTTCTACCTGAAGTGGTCGTAGCTGAACTCTTCCAGTGTGTAAGGTTTAACCCTCTCCTCTCCAGTCTCCGGCAGAACCATCTGAGACGAACGCACTGTCTCCTGTCTCTGGTCTGGTGTCATGGTAACCAACGCCTAGAGAGAGAGAGGAAGAGAGGGGGGGAGGGAGAAAGAGATGAGAGAGAGGATTGAAGATCACGCAGATAGAGCCATTACAGTGTAGGGTGTGTGTGCGTGTGTGTGTCTCACCACTACGTCAGCCTGAGGTCTGGTAACAGTGGGCAGAACGTAGACGGCGTCAGCAGGGAAATCTCCTTTCTGATTGGTCCGTTCATTGACCCCGTGGACCCAGCCTGAGGTCATGACCTGCTGACCTGTCTCTTGGTCCAATAGAATCAGGTCTCCCTTTTGGAATGACAGGAACGTAGACTCCTCCCCACCTGGAGGGGAAAAGGTACAGTTTGTGTGTGTGTATGTGTGTGTGTGTGTGTGTGTGTGTACACTCTACTCACCAGAGTTGGTGTTGTCCTGCAGAGCCACCACGTACTTGGACCGGTTCCTCAGGCCCTCTAGGAACGTTACCACAAGGTCTCTGATGTCCTCAGAGTTGGTCGATGTGAACGTAAACTCATCGCCCTTTATGGTCGCCAACGTAAAGCTCTGCCCCTGCAGCTTACCACCTCTATCGACACACAGAATAAGAAAAAATGCTAAAATAATTGCTCATGCGCGGAGCGGTGTAGCTAGCTAGCAGTCTCTGAAGAAGGGAGAGAGAGAAAGGAATACAGTCGCTAGCTCAGAAGATCAAGCCCATATTTATTCCCTAACAATTCAGCTAACTGTGGGGGGTTGAGGTGTCCACTAACAAAACAACAAAACAGGGTGGCTAGCCCAAGTAAGGAGGATGGCTACCTAACTACACAAATTAAATGTATTATTATTAACGGTTACAGGCAACATAGTACGTTTCTTGACATTAGTAGCTTAGGAGAAAAGATGATAGAAGAAAAGAAAAGAAAAAGAAACAGTGAGTAGCCAATATGTTTATGGTCAAGAGGGCAACAGTCTTAGGGTAGACTCCAAATCCCATCATGCCACACCTGCTGCTGGAGACTGCAGTGATCTCTGGGAAAGAGAGTTCTAGCAGCACCTGCTCCTGTTCGTCTACAAAGTACACCCCTGTCCAGTTCACCGCCACAATGACATCATTCTTAGGCAGACTTGGACCTGTATGGTGGAGAGAGGGGCGGGATCAGAGTATGGACACGTGACTAGGGCAGTGTCCCGATTCTCCATCCTTCTCCCAAAGTGTGCACTTTCACACTCACTGTCATTGATTTAACAATGGTGGAAACTCCCTACAGCGAATGAGTACACCAATCCAATGCTCGTAAATCCATGACGGGTAGGATGCAAGTGCACACTTTGGGAGGAGAGAGGAAATTAGGACTAAGCCTAGATCACATGTATACCTAGTTCCATGAACAACCTCAGTAAGTTAAGAATGATTCCTCAGAGATATCACGAGGTACAGCACCAAAACAGACTGACTGATAGGAATTAAAGAAGGTAGTTGGTCGAGTAGGTAAAGCAGGTACGTTACAGCCAGTAGAGTAAGGTACCTGAGAACTTGAAGGCCTCATAGAAGCGTGAGAAGAGGAGCGGCCATTTGTAGCGAGCGAAGTCCACCACTTCCTCCTTCACCTTCTGGGGGTCAAACCTCTGCTGGGTGAAGATGCCCTGGGGTGGGGTGGGGGGGGTTGCACAGTTAGGTTTTGTCCCAAACGGGACACAACCTAACTATCTTTGACCAGGGTCGATAGGGCTCTAGTCAAAAGTTGTGCTCTATGTAGGAAATATGGTGCCATTTGGAACACGTCACATATTACAATCAAAATAACTGAAAGTAAAACCTTCTTCTAAAAGGTTTGGTAGTTTACTAGATCAAACATCAAAACCAGTGACATCTAGAGAGAGCCAGTCCCTAGACGGGAACCTGGCCAACTGTTCCCCGGCCAGGAGCACCTTTTTGTGGGCAGCCATTATGACGTGGGCCCATTTCTCCACGCTCCGGGAGGAGCTGACCTCTCGGTCGGGTATGTAGGATGGGATCAGGCTCAGCAGACGCTCTGTCAGGATCTCAGAACCGTAGTCTACATAATACTGCTGACTGGCTAACTCTGCTAGGTCATCCTGGAGAGAGAGAGAGCGAGATGGAGGAGGGGGGGGAGAGGTTAGAGGGGGAGAGGTTAGAGCTAGAGCTAGGGTCAGAACCGTAGTCAACAAAGTACTGTTGACTGGCTAGCTCTGCCAAGTCATCCTGGAGAGAGAGACAGAGGTTAGGGTCAGGATCTCAGATCTGTAGTCCACATAGTACTGCTGACTGGCTAACTCTGCCAAGTCATCGAATAGACAGATAAAGAGAGAGACAGAGACAGAGAGGTTAGGGTTAGGGTCTGACCCATAGTCAACATAGTCATCTGGTCCTGGAAAAGAGGAAGAAGAGAGGTTGTTCCTATCCGGCTCAGAGGACCATAAAACAGTGCCACCTTGTAACTGAGAGGTCATTTGGTGTAATTCTAAAACTCACCCTGTCACAGCGGTACTCTCCAAACTTTACCCCCCGTACAGTCTGTTGGTAGATGAGGTTGGTGGCCACAGCATCGTCTGCAGGGTTGTGCCAGGGCGTGAATATCTCCTTCCTGTAGAACAGTCTCCAGGGGGCGTTCCTCTCCTGGGCACCCTGCTCCTTGGCATACTGCTCACACTGGGACACCGCGTCCATCACATGGTCCTTACCACTGCCTAGGGAGGAGACCTAGAGGTACACACACACAGCTCACACCGGAATACTGCACATGCATGGTATGTGTGCGTGTGCATGCCTGCCTGTGTACCCGTGTGTGTGTGTGTGCATGGCTGTGTATTACCTTGTCAAACAGGGCGATGTAGAGAGAGAATCCAAAGCGGTCTCTGAGGCTGATCTTGTCTGCCAGGGCGTTACACAGCTCCATGGCAGTAGTAGCTGAGTCTGTCAACAACGTCTTAGTGGTCCCATCCATAAAGGTTACTGGCAACATGATGGGCTTCTTAGACTTAGTGGCCTGGGAGAGAAGAAAGAGGAGGAGAGGGGGGAGGAGAGGGGGAGGAGGAGAGAGGGGGGGAGGAGAGAGGGGGGGTGAGAGGGGGGGAGAGAGAGAGGGGGAGAGGAGGAGAGAGAGAGAGGGGGAGGAGGAGAGAGAGGGGTGGAGGAGAGAGAGGGGGGAGGAAGAGCAAGAGATGGGGAGGAGATAGAGGGGGGAGGAGGAGAGAGAGGGAGGGAGGAGAGAGGGGAGGAGGAGAGAGAGAGGGGGGAGGAGAGAGATGGGAGGGAGGAGAGAGGGGAGGAGGAGAGAGAAAGAGGGAGAGGAGGAGAGAGAGAGGGGATGGGAGAGAGAGGGGGAGGAGGAGAGAGGGGGGAAAAGGAGAGAGAGGGGGGAGGAGGAGAGAGAGGGGGGAAAAGGAGAGAGAGAGGGGGGAGGAGAGAGAGAGGGGGTGGAGGAGGAGAGGGGGAGGAGGAGAGAGAGGGGGAGGAGAGAGAGGGGAGGAGAGAGAGGGGGAGGAGGAGAGAGGGGGGAGGAGGTGAGAGGGGGAGGAGGAGAGAGAGGGGCGGAGCGAGAGAGGGGGAGGAGGAGAGAGAGAGGACAGAGGGAGGGGGGAGAAGGAGAGAGGTGGAGAGAGGAGAGTAGAGAGGTAAGGGGTGTGTGTGTGTGTGAGTGTGTGTGTGTGTGTGTGTGTGTGTGTGTGTGTGTGTGTGTGTGTGTGTGTGTGTGTGTGTGTGTGTGTGTGTGTGTGTGTATGTATGTATGTATGTGTGTGTGTGTGAGCGTGTGTACCTGTAGCTCCAGCCAGGACGGGGGTTGTGTTCTGGTGCCGTTAACAAACGTGCGTCTGAGTCTCTCCTCGCAGTAGGGGGCGTAGCCAGGAGGACCACCATGGATGTAGTTACGCAGGTACTGGAGGAGACAGGATGTAATACAGTTATAGAGGAAGTTATGTAATTATAGAGAAAGTATAGAGTTTAACAATTCTACGTCCCAAATGGCTCTGTGGGTCCTGGTCAAAAGTATAAAGGGAATAGGGTGTCATTTGGGACGCAGACAGAGAGTCTGTAGTAGTATGTGTATTCTGACTGACCTTGACAAACTTCTCAGAGGGAGCGAAGCAGCCGACACACAGAGAGATGAGGATCCAGCCTCGGGCATGACTGCTCTTAGATGGGTTCTGGTTCAACTGCTTACAGATCTGGCAGTAGATCTCATCCCTACAGAGTACAGACACAGGACAGGTCAGAGTGTGTGTTCGTGTGGGTGTGTGTATGCATGTGTGTGTGTCTACCTCAGGGCAGGTCGTAGTATTCCGTTGCCGATGATGAAGTGGAGTTTCTCCAGGTTAGAGGTGGGCCGGTCCTCCAACATGCTGTTGCCATGGAGACTAATCTCTCCGTCGTTCAGGCGCTTGGTCACCTAACAGAAAACGCATCATCAACACTGGACATTCTATCCAATCTACATATTCCTTGCGTCCCAAATGGCACCCTATCCCTATATAGTGCACTACTTTTTACCATGGAGCATAGGGCTCTGGTCAAAAGTAATTTACTAAATAGGGAATAGGGTGCCATTTGGGAAGCTGTCGAAGTGTCTAGGAGCTAAGGGCCATTTCATCCCTTCTAGAATGCTTTCAACTCCAACACCTCCTCCTCCTCCTCTCTCTCTTACCTCCTCAGTGATCTTGGACTTCTTCTTCAGGGTGAGGGACACTAGTTTGTGTCGGACACTGTTCTTCTTGTTGCTGTCTAAATGGGGGGTCTGTGGGGGAGGGGACACAGCTTATAAATCAGCTAGGAAACATCTTCTAGGAAGCACTACTGTACTGTACTACCCAGAGCAACACTACAGGTGTATCAGAACATGACGGTTTAACTCAGTTAGAATCTAACCGAATGAGATTATAGCTAAGTGTTATTATCGATTACTCCCTCCTCTTCCCTCCTCCCCCCCTCACTTTAGTCATTTAGCAGACGCTCTTATTCAGAGCGACTTACAGTTAGTGCATTCATCTTAAGATAGCTAGGTGAGACAACCACATATCACAGTCGTAGTAAGTACTCTCACCTCTCCCTCCCCCTGCAGGGCCTGTAGTTCTCTCTTGTAGGTTTTCTTGCCCAATGTCTCGTAGATCTTGGTCATCACAGGGATCTTCTCTGAGCCGTCGGTGATGGCCGTGTGGTACTTGGGCTCTGGGAGATCTCCCATGAACCTCAGCACCGTGATCCACACCGCTAACGCCGCCTAGGGGGGAGAGAAACCAACAGTGTTAGGGTTGCAACCTTTCCGTTACTTTCCCAAATTTCCCTGGTTTTCTATAAATCATGGTTGGAAGATTCTGGATTTCCTGCTTATTCCCTCCTGATTTCAGGAAACCTCCAATCTGGATTTCTGGACAACCGGGGTAGGGAAAAGTTACTGGAATTTTGCAACCCTAAATAGTGTTCATACTGTGATTATAAAAAGTACAGTTCGGTAGAAGGAGGCTGCCTGAAAGGACAGTCTGACAAACACCCTTGGTCTACTGGGGTTAGAGGTCAGGGGTTAGGTGTCAGGGGTCAGAGTTGAGAGGTCATGTGACCTACCAGCTGGTCACCCTCGTCGTCATGAAACAGCAGCGGTTGTTTGAGCGGCCGTCGGACGTAGGTGTGTATGGTGGTGCCCTGGAAATAGGTGGCAGCGAACTTGGCAAATTTATACTCTGACAGGTCATCCTCCTCATCCTCAGGGAGAGGAAGAACATCATCTAAATCCTCCTCCTCAAGCTCCTTCTGGGCACGTTCCAAGTCCTACACACAGATACACACACACACACGTAAGCACACATGCAGACACACACACAAAGACACTTAGAGAACGATTTGAACATAGCCCAGAGCAGATTCAGATGTTAACTGTAGCAGTGTGTCTGTGTGTCCACTAGGTGGCGACCTCCTCACCTCGAACCCAGCTGGTGGCGCCCCCTCCTGGCCAGGGAAGGAGTTTGTTGTCCCCAGGAAGCCAAACATCTTATCCACCATGTCAGAGTCGTTCACTGGCTCATGTCTTGCTTTCTCCATCTGCTCCACCATCTCCTTCTTCCTCCGCACCTCCTCCCTCTCTCTCTTCTCTCTTTCCGCGTCCTCCTTCGCTAGCTGGGCCAGTCTCTCCTGGTGGTTACGCTCTGCTTCAACCTACAGAAGACTGGGTGTTAATAGGTGTGTGTGTGTGTGCAGAGGCGTCATGCCCATAGGGGCCACAGTGGCACGTGCCCCCTCAGATTTGTCCTAAAACAATTGTTGTTTCTCTGTAATACTACTAGCCACATAGCTATTTTATGAAGTTGGCTTTAGCTAGCCCAAATAGGTTCCCAATCTGCCAACATCATAACTAGCTACCATGAAGCCATTTCAGGCTATCAAGTTAGAGTAGCTAGCTTGTCTAACTATCTTAGCTGGCATGCCAGCTGGCAAGGAAGCATATTTAGTTTCTTTAAATTCAGAACCACCAGTCTGGAGGATACAGACAGCACAAGAGGTATGCTTAGATATGCAGAAAAATACATATTTTTTACATAGAATTAAGCAAAATGATTATTTTTATTTTATTTATTTATTTTTAGTCATTTAGCAGACGCTCTTATCCAGAGCGACTTACATGAGCAATTAGGGTTAAGTGCCTTGCTCAAGGGCACATCGACAGATCTTTCACCTAGTCGGCTCGGGGATTAGAACCAGCGACCTTTCGGTTACTGGCACAACGCTCTTAACCACTAAGCTACCTGCCGCCCCAGTCTCTCCTATGGCTCTAGATTGCAGGGCCTAGCCCCCCTCCAGACCACCCCCAGCCATCCTCACCTACTTTGTGCCCCCTCAGATTTTTGGGCTGCATGACGCCCGTGTGTGTGTGTGTGTGTGTGTGTGTGTGTGTGTGTGTGTGTGCATGTGTGTGAGTGTTCCAGACCTTGGCCTTCTTAGCGCTCATCTGGTTCCTCAGCTTCTCCTCCTCAGCCAGACGCAACTTCTCTGCCTCCAACCTCCTCCGATACTGAGAGAGAAAGAGGGAGGAAACAGAGGTAGAGAGAGAGAGAGAGGTAGAGAGAGAATGAGAAAGAGCGCGCGCGAGAGAGAGAGAGAGAGAGAGAGAGAGAGAGAGAGAGAGAAAGGGTTAGGATGAGAGAGTGAGAGGGACTGAGGCTTTCTTTCAGTCTGCACTGCATGTGTCTGTGTCTCTGTCTCACCTCTCCCTTCAGTCTCTTGTAGAGGCGTCGTGCGATCATGCCCCGTGTGTGAGCCTGGATGGTGATGACGGCCCATAGGCGGTGTCTGAAGGCCCTTCGGACCAGACAGCCTCTACACCTGGCCTGCAGACCCGTCACCCTCTGTCTGGCCACGTGGTACGTTACGTACAGCCGCCTGGAGCGGTACAACGCCTGGAGTCTGGCGAACCCTGCCCGCATCTAGGAGGTGGAGGGGAGGGGAGGAGGAGGGGAGGGGAGGGAGAGGAGGAGGAGAGGACATGGAGGAAATTAAATTAAAGAGATTGTCATTTGATTAAGTTCAGCTCATGTCAATAAGAAGTGATCAAGTTTTTAAAACTCACAGCTACATAGTTCTTGCGACAGTGATATCCTCGCCACGTCTTCTGGATCATCATGGCCGACTTTCTCATCTTCAGGAAGTTGGACCTGTTGAGACGAAGTGATGCGATTGTTAAATCAAAGCTGGTTGCAATGACTACAGTCTCACCCGGTTGCTTTGCCAACAGTCTAAACTGGTTGTTATGACTACAGTCTCACCTGGTTGCTATGCCAACAGTCTCACAGGGTTGCTATGACTACGGCCTCACCTGTCCTTGAAGCCTCGTACAACCTTCTGGATAAGGATGACCTTGTCCGTGATGGCCTTGTCTCTCTCGATCTCCAACAGCATGTCATGGTGGTCCTAAACACACACATGTGCAGACACACAGCCACACACACACACACACACAAACCAGAAGTGATCATCAGTAGATTCCAAACAGACGTTCTAAAGACCCTCTGATTTATGTTCTCTCTCTTCCTCTCATCTGTCCATTTCCTCTCCTCCTCTGATCTGTTTGTTTCCTGTAGGGGAAGTGTGGGCGCTGCCCTCGCTGCCCTGGCTTCACCTCGCTGATTTTACTTCCTGTTTTACTTCCTGTCCGACCAGCTAGTCGCTCTGATAACTACCTCAGCTATGATGACCATCAGTGTGGTAACTAGCCCACCACTGACCCCACCCCTAGTGCTGTCCTCGTTCAACTGTCAACAGAGGCACAACTGGGGTTGAGTTCCACTGCACAGCGAATTTCTCTCCCTGTTACTAAGACAGGGTATTGTAGACAACTCGCATATTTCAGATAAAACCCCTATCCAAAAATGCATAACTTCTCCCAAATGGTACCCTTTTTCCTATATAGTGCACTACTTTTGACCATTTACATGTTTTTTATATTTAGCAGACGCTCTTATCCAGAGCGACTTACAGGGGCAATTAGGGTTAAGTGCCTTGCACATCGACAGATTTTTCACCTAGCCGGCTCGGGGATTCAAACCAGCGACCTTTCGGTTACTGGTCCAACACTCTTAACTGCTAGGCTACCTGCCACCCACACAGAGACCAGGCACCCTAATACGGTGCTACTTGGGACTCAGCCCAGGTGTACCTTGAGGAAGATCTTGGTCTTTCCCATCTGCCAATCATCATCTCTCCCCAGGATAGCTTCCGCTATACGCTGACAAGTTCCCCTCAGGTCCTCCTACACACATACACATCGAGATCGGACATCAGTGGGCAGGTAACCATTGACAACTGTCACTGACAAGGCAAGCTTTGGCGAAGACTGATCAAGATCAAACACGTCAGCGTTTTTAAATAAGTGCACCATGCATTGAAAAAACGTTATTGTTGCGGTCAGTTTGGGAGATACCATCACCTTTTATTTTTGGACTACATGACTTTACCCAGATGAGCACCCCATAGAAGGCTTTTAGTGTCACTGGCACATCTAAACTCTAACGGTCACATACCTGTTTGTATGCAGGTTTGACTCCTGGCATAAGGACTCTGTAGCGGTCCACAAACTCAACAAAGGTGTATCTGATTGGATAACCAGCTCTGCGGATACGAATGGTCTCCATCATGCCTGAATACCTCAGCTGACGAACACACAGCTCCCTGTCAAACAGCTGGGAGAGATAAGACAGACACACAGACACACACACAACAATTACATTTTTACAAACAAACACACACACACACACACGCGCAGACACACACATACTCACCATGGGTTTCTTGTACTCATTGGGTTTAATGCAGCGTACAAAGAAGGGCTGACACACACTCAGAGTCCTCATCAGCAGTTCCAGAGAACGCTTGAACTGACTGCTCAGAGTGGGAGAGCGCTTCCTGGTCTCCGCCCCCTACAGCACAAACACACATCAACATGGGTTAGTAACAATGGATTCTATCCCTTTCCCTCTCTCTCTCCTTTTTCCACTCTCTCTTTCGCTCTGTTAAGTTCCCTTTTTTTCCCATACAGGAAACCAGGCTAAATGTAGCTCATATTGTGACAGATATATTTTGACAGTGTTTAAAATGTTCTACACATCTCATTGTAAAAAAAACTATGTCCAGGTTAGACCTGTTTTAAAGTAATGCCAACAACAGTTCTATCAAAGCTATTGTTCTAAATACACTGAGTGTACAAAACATTAAGGATACCTTCCTAATATTGTGTTTCACCCACCCCTTTTGCCCTCAGAACAGCCTCAACTCGACGGGAAAGCAAGCTCATGCAAGAGAGAGGACGCCCACTTATACAGACAGGTCCCTTGACCATTTTTTTCAATGGCTATTATGCAACATCTTCATTACCCACCATCTTTGCAGAGGTGAGAGAGAACCAGGAAGTAGACAGGAAGGGATGTCACCAAAACATGGCCACCAAGTTTAAGGAGAGAGAGAATTGCAACCTGGGCTCCACTGAACGTTGGACGATATGTCTGCTATACACAGCCAGCGGATGGAGGCAGGGAGTGAGGGAGGAGGGAGTGGAGATTATTTCTCCTCTTTTCTTCTTTTACCTTCAGAGGAGTGTCAGGTTGGCCCATATTATCACCCGGCAAGTAGCCAACCAGAAACTAAGCCAGACATACAGTACCAGTCAAAAGTTTGGACACACCTTCTCATTCAAGGGTTTTTCTTTATTTTTACAATTTTTACATTGTAGAATAATAGTGAAGAGATCAAAACTATGAAATAACACATATGGAATCATGTAGTAACCAAAAAAGTGTTAAACAAATCAAAATATATTTTATATTTGAGATTCTTCAAATAGCCACCCTTTGCCTTGATGACAGCTTTGCACACTCTTGGCATTCTCTCAACCAGCTTCACCTGGATTGATTTGTTTAACACTTTCTGGGTTACAACATGATTCCATATGTGTTATTTCATAGTTTTGATGTCTTCACTATTATTCTACAATATAAAAAATGTTTTAAAATAAAGAAAAACCCTTGAATGAGTAGGTGTGTCCAAACTTTTGACTGATAGTGTACATACGTGTGCATGCACGCACGTGTGATATGCAGACACACAGATACAAACACACACACACACATACACAGACATGCAGATACAAACACACAGACAGAGGAAAGACAGTGTAAGTTAGCATCTTGACACACATTAATGAAGAGACAGAGGGAGGAGAAGAGCGCAAGCAGCATGCCATGCAGAGACAACAACCCTTGAGACAACTCCGTCCCAAATGGCACCCTATTCCCTGTTTAGTACACTACTTCTGATCAGAGCCATTTGTGCACTATAAGGGAATAGGGTGCCATTTGGGATGCAGACCATAAGATAACCAGAACAGGCACAGCCATCTGTCTGGAACACTTCATGATGACCACTCAGAGAAACTAGCTAACAGGTAGTGAGTGATCTGTGATGTCATCAAGGTGTAGCGAGGAGAGGTGGGTCGAGTGACTTTGTGGTTGCTAGAGCGAAGGGTTGCTTGGGTGACGGAGGGTGCGTTACCATGGCAACATCGGCCTGGAAGATCTGCTTGATGAACTTGTTCCTGGAGGAGTGAACCAGCTGAATGATGTCACCGTGCAGGGTGTCTCTGTTCTTCTCCAAGAAACCTATTATTGATAAGGCTATTGGTTATTGGTTATTGATAAGGCTATTGGTTATTGATAAGGTTATAGATATTGTTTAGGAAATTGGGTCTAGTCGGTCCTATCCTCTATTAGTCCTGAGAATAACCTTTTACAGTGACTTTTCCATTGAGGGTCGTCATCACAAAACCCTGATGAAGGCTATGGGCCAAAGCATGTTGGTTTTAACATTAACATGTTGGTTTTAACTTCCACTGTCCTCCAAGAGTTGCTGAATTTGGTCATCATGTTGTATGTGATAATCAGTCAGTCAGTATGTGATCATCGCCATAATGTTGTCACGTACCTCGTGTCTCGTAGTAGACTACCCCAGCAAAGTGCTGGATGCCAAACTGAGTCTCATAAGTGTTCTTAGGAGGGATGTAGTTGGTGTTCAATTTATGTTGAGAGTTCAACTTATTCAACATAGTGGTGTCTGTACCCTGAGACAGAGAGAGAGAGAGGTGGGAGAGAGAGAGAGAGAAGGTGAGAGGGATGGGTTAGGGAGATATGATCTAACTAAGTACCCTTGGAACTGATAGAGTAGATTTACACAAATATTTCATTATACATTTGTTCTCTCCCCATTATACTGTATCCATCTATAATGTAATAATGTAACTGTTACCTCTTCTCTCCCTCTATCCTCTTCCTTCTATGTTAGGGAACTACAGATGTAGGACCTTAATTTGAGCCAGATTGCTACAGCAGGAAAATAATCCTGCAGCAACAGGAAATGTGAATTATTATGTGGATTATAATTAATGGACATTTTTGTAGGGGGAAATCAAGTCTGAAATTTCTAAGTGGAAATTACAAACTTCAGAAGCCTTTTTAAACCACCATACGCTACAAGTTTGACATTTCCTGCAACAGGGTGATCAAATTAAGATCCTACATCTGTATATGTACTGTATCTATCTATAGTGTAGTTACATTGGGGAAATTGCTCTCCTCATCTATGAGGCTGATGATGTTCATGGGTTTGATACGATCATGTCTCTCATCCCTCTTTCCCCCACCCCCTATCCTCCTCTCCCCTCCTCAAGGTTTTACTGTCATCATTACCTTGGGGAACTTGCTCTCCTCGTCTATGAGGCTGATGATGTTCATGGGTTTGATAGCGATCATGTCAAGGGCGTCCTGGTTGTCTGTGAACTCGATGTGTTGCCAGTTGATGTGTTCCAGGTTGTATTCCTCCTGCTCCAGCTTGAACACATGCCTCACAAAGAACTGCTGCAGGTTCTCGTTGGCAAAGTTGATGCAGAGCTGCTCAAAACTGTTGATGGGGAGACACACACACACACCAACACACACAGGAACACACAGACACACATATATGAACTTAGAGCAGGTAAACTGACACAAACTGCAGTGGTCAGATGTGTGTCTCTATTCTGTGTGTGTGTGTGTGTGTACCTGTTGATGGTGAAGTTTTCGAAGCCAAAGATGTCTAGTAGTCCTATAGAGCGTCTGAGGGCTTTGGGCTCGTGGGACGGAGGCTTGTAGATCGCTGCATTGATCTTCTCTACAATCCACACAAACAGACGACCGTAGATCCCCTACACACACACACAATATACATATGCCAGAGAGTGTGTGAAAAAGTGTGTTACACACCTGAGAGCATGTTAATGTGTGTGTGTGTGTGTTACCTTGACAAAAGCGTCCCGTACGTCCAGAGCCTGCTCTATACTGAGGGGAGTGGAGACTGTTTCTCCTCTAGTGATCAGAGTCCTACTGGTCAAACAGTTCATCAGGTCTTTACAGTCCACCTACACGCGTGCACACACACAGCAACATTAAGTCAGAAAACACACTTATTTCACACCATCAACCAACGGTGACAACAGTCCAGATTTGCGTGTTTCACCAGTGTGCCACTAGGATCTCTCTCTCTCTCTCTCTCTCTCTCTCTCTCTCTCTCTCTCTCTCTCTCTCTCTCTCTCTCTCTCTCTCTCTCTCTCTCTCTCTCTCTCTCTCTCTCTCTCTCTCTCTCTCTCTCTCTCTCTCTCTCTCTCTCTCTCTCTCTCTCTCTCTCTCTCTCTCTCTCTCTCTCTCTCTCTCTCTCTCTCTCTCTCTCTCTCTCTCTCTCTCTCTCTCTCTCTCTCTCTCTCTCTCTCTCTCTCTCTCTCTCTCTCAATTCAATTTCAATTTCAATTTAAGGGCTTTATTGGCATGGGAAACGTGTGTTAACATTGCCAAAGCAAGTGAAGTAGATAGTAAACAAAAGTGAAATAAACAATAAATATTAACAGTAAACATTACACTCAGAAGTTTCAAAAGAATAAAGACATTTCAAATGTCATATTATGTATATATACAGTGTTGTAACAATGTGCAAATAGTTAAAGTACAAATGGGTCTCTCTCTCTCTCTCTCGCTCACGTATGTTAACATTGCCAAAGCAAGTGAAGTAGATAGTAAACAAAAGTGAAATAAATATTAACAGTAAACATTACACTCAGAAGTTCCAGTGTTTTTCCAGTGTTATAACAATGTGCAAATAGTTAAAGTACACATGGGAAAATAAATAAACATCTCTCTGTAGGTGATGGCTTTGTTATGGAAGGTTTGGGAATCGCTTCCTTTTAAGTGGTTATAGAATTTAACGGCTCTTTTCTGGATTTTGATAATTAGCGGGTATTGGCCTAATTCTGCTCTGCATGCATTATTTGGTGTTTTTCGTTGTACACTGAGGATATTTTTGCAGAAATCTTTATGCAGAGTCTCGATTTGGTGTTTGTCCCATTTTGTGAATTCTTGGTTGGTGAGCGGACCCAAGACCTCACAACCATAAAGGGCAATGTGTTCTATAACTGATTCAAGTATTTTTAACCAGATCCTAATTGGTATGTCAAATTTTATCTTCCTTTTGATGGCATAGAAGGACCTTCTTGCCTTGTCTCTCAGATCGTTCACAGCTTTGTGGAAGTTACCTGTGGCGCTGATGTTTACGCCGAGGTATGTATAGTTTTTTGTGTGCTCTAGGGCAACAGTGTCTAGATGGAATTTGTATTTGTGGTCCTGGCAACTGGACCTTTTTTGGAACACCATTATATTTGTCTTACTGAGATTTACTGTCAGGGCCCAGGTCTGACAGAATCTGTGCAGAAGATCTAGGTGCTGCTGTAGGCCCTCCTTGGTTGGTAACAGAAGCACCAGATCATCAGCAAACAGTAGACATTTGACTTCAGATTCTAGTAGGGTGAGGCCGGGTGCTGCAGACTGTTCTAGTGCCCTCGCCAATTCATTTATATATATGTTGAAGAGGGTGGGGCTTAAACTGCATCCCTGTCTCACCCCACGGCCCTGTGGAAAGAAATGTGTGTGTTGATTTCTGACATGCTGTTCCTTCTTTTTCCGTAGTGTATTTCTGTATTGTTTTAGTGATTCACTATAGTGAAGGCATAGGCTCAGGTTTTCTTGGTTGGATAGGTTTCTCAATTTCTTTCTTAGGTTTTTGCATTCTTCATCAAACCATTTATCACTGTTGTTACTTTTCTTCGGTTTTCTGTTAGAGATTTTTAGATTTGATAGGGAAGCTGAGAGGTCAAATATACTGTTTAGGTTTTCTACTGCCAAGTTTACACCTTCACTATTACAGTGGAACGTTTTGTCCAGGAAATTGTCTAGAATGGATTGAATTTGCTCTCTCTCTCCCTCCCTCCCTCCTCCCTCCCTCCACCTCCCTCCCTCCCCCCCAGTGGTCTAGTACTCACCTGTAGCTCTCCGGCAGCTATGACATAACTAGTTCAGGTTACTGCTGTACAACCACTCAGTGGATAAAGTAGGTGTGTGTATGTACGGTAGGTTTATGGGTACAGTGTGTGTGTGCGTGTGTTACCTCCAGCAGTGTAGCAGCAGAAGTCAGGTCTATGCTGCGGACCACCTCACAGGCATCCAGGTTGTCATAGGTACGAGCTAGGGGTCAGGGGTCAGAGGTTGGAGGTAGATGATAGTGAAGTCAGCATGATGTCATTTCAATATGTGTGAGTGTGTGTATACGCACGCACGTGCATGTGTGCATTCATGCGTGCATTTGTGTGTGTGTATCTATTACCTTCATAACGCAGGTTCCCCATATGTAGTATAGAGGCCAATAGTTTGGAGATCATCCAATTCTCAGTGTCAGAGAACATCAACACCTTCATGGCTGATTGGATGTTTGAATACTCCTTCATATCATCACGACCATCACACACAGTACACTTCCCCTGGAGGGAGTGAGGGAGGACAAGACAAGACAAGACAAGACAAGACAAAAGACAAGACAAGACAAGACAAGACAAGACAAGACAAGACAAGACAAGAGAAGAGAAGAGAAGAGAAGAGAAGAGAAGAGAAGAGAAGAGAAGAGAAGAGAAGAGAAGAGAAGAGAAGAGAAGAGAAGAGAAGAGAAGAGAAGAGAAGAGAAGAGAAGAGAAGAGAAGAGAAGAGAAGAGAAGAGAAGAGAAGAGAAGAGAAGAGAAGAGAAGAGACGAGAAGAGACGAGACGAGACGAGACGAGACGAGACGAGACGAGACGAGACGAGACGAGACGAGACGAGACGAGACGAGACGAGACGAGACGAGGAGAGGAGAGGAGAGGAGAGGAGAGGAGAGGAGAGGAGAGGAGAGAGAGGAGAGGAGAGGAGAGGAGAGGAGAGGAGAGGAGAGGAGAGAACTTTAGTTGAATTATATTTTCTCACTACTGTTATATTAACGTTGTTAAAGTGTTAGCTAAGTGTTGTCCTACTATAGTAAGGTAGCTGTAGTCTGTGGCTTTCCCTAGTCCCAGTTTCTTCTTCTGGTCTGAAGGCATGCCCTTCAACATACAGTAGAAGATATGGTAGTTCCTCTCATCACGAGCCTGCAGGGAGAGAGAGGGGGAATAGAGATGACACGATAGTGACCAAAATAACACAGCTCCTAGACTGTATCACAGGATATAGGACAGTTGCTTACTTCAGCTAGCTAACACTGCCTGTTGCAAAACGTTTTGCTACATTTTGCTATGATGTACACTAATGAATACAACCCTGTCTGCAGACCCTATAACCCCGCCTCCTGAATCCATACCTGTCTGCAGACTCGTGACTTCTCCAGCAGGTACTGTTCTATCTTGGCCCCCTCTATGGCTCCTCTCTTGTTGAAGTGGATATCGATGTATTTCCCAAAGCGGCTAGAGTTATCATTACGGATCGTCTTAGCGTTACCAAACGCTGCGGACAGACAACACAAAGCCCTCAACACTCAGAACTATAACTACTATAGGGTTTATTATTGTGTGTGTGTGTGTGTGTGTGTGTATATGTGTGTGTGTGTGTGTGTGTGTGTGTGTGTGTGTGTGTGTGTGTGTGTGTGTGTGTGTGTGTGTGTGTGTGTGTGTGTGTGTGTGTGTGTGTGTGTGTGTGTGTGTGTCCTACCCTCCAGTATAGGATTAGCCTCCAGGACCTGTTGTTCTATCCAGGAGTGTTGTCCACTGATGGCTGCTAGGAACTGGAGGATCAGCTTAGTGCTCTCTGTCTTCCCTGCTCCAGACTCTCCACTGAGAACACACACAATTAGATCCGACTTGGTGCTCTCACTCGCTTCTGAGAATATACACACACACCCAGACACACACACTCCTCTCCCGCTCACACACCTGATGATGCAGCACTGGTCTCTGTTGTTTCTCTGCATGTTGAAGTAACAGTTATCTGCGATGGCAAAGATGTGTGGAGGCATCTCTCCTATCTTCTTATTGGTGTACAGGCGGATCTGGTCAGCTGTGTAGATGGGTAGCACCTGGTAGGGGTTTACTGCCACCAGGATAGAGCCTGTATACGTCTGGAGGGGATGGGGGCAGAGGGCAAAGGGCAAAGGTAGGACACCAAATCAAAGATCCTACAAAAGGGAAGCTAAGATGGGTCATGCAGTGCTGTGCAGTGCTGCAGTAGAGATGAGATGCACGTTAGTACAACAACTCTGCATTCTGTGATCAGTTTAAATGGACAGACAGACAGGCACATTGCAGCAGGACAGTAGTACTTTATAGTTGGCCATTCTCATTCACCTGCCACATGAAAATGAGGGGAGGATGAAGTCTGTGTGTACGTGTGAGTTGGGAGCAGAAGTGACGTGGGTTTCGTCTCTCAGATGCAGTCAGTGACAATTGAGTATCAGTAACGGTCACTGGAGCCACGATAGCCATGCCAGAAATGGAGTAACAAAAGTACCTCATGCACATACATACGCTCACGCACACTCACAAAGACATACAAACACTAACACATGTACTCATACACCCACAGACAGACAGACACACACACACTCATACGGACACTCAGGCAGCCATGCATGATACCCCTGTACTTACTCTCCCACCACAGTTAGTCTACAGGAAGGAAGGAGGAAAGAACGAGAAAGAAAGAGAGAGGGGAAAGGAGGAAGAGGAGGGACAGAGTGAGGGAGGAAGAAGGGAGAGAAAGATGTGAAAAACAAGACAAAAGCACAGGTTGACTGAGAGCAGGAGAGACTCAAACAGATAGAGGGAATGCAGAAAGAAAGAAAGAAAGAAAGAAAGAAAGAAAGAAAGAAAGAAAGAAAGAAAGAAAGAAAGAAAGAAAGAAAGAAAGAAAGAAAGAAAGAAAGAAAGAAAGAAAGAAAGAAAGAAAGAAAGAAAGAAAGAAAGAAAGAAAGAAAGAAAGAAAGAAAGAAAGAAAGAAAGAAAGAAGAGCTCCAGGCGTGCCTCACCAGCTCCTAGCAGTAGTAGTATAGTAGTAGCACTGCAGTAGTAGAATAGTAGTAGTGTAGTAGTACTCACATATATAAGGTGTTCCCTAAATCGTATGAGCAGGTTGTATTACTCTACTAGTATAGTAGTAGTACAGTAGTAGTACTTACATATATAAGGTGTTCTGTATATCGTATAAGCAGGTTGCGGAGGATACCGGCCTCGTTGAGGTCTCCCAGGCGGATCATGTCCTCCACCCCATGGATGGAGGTGGGGTGCATGGGCTTAATGTTGGTTGCATTCTGGGGGGATATCCAATGCTCCTGGAGAAAGAAGGGGCTGTTTGTGTAGTGCTGGAACAAATGCCTGCAACATTTTGGCCACCCCAAATTATTATTTTGTGTGAATGTTGAGAGAATGTTGTGTGAATGTTGTGGGAATGATGTGAGAACGTTGTAAGAAGGGTGTGTGAATGTTGTGTAAATGTGTTGCGTGGATGTTTGAGACTCACGTTTCCCTCATCATCCAGAACCTGTATCTGTCCAGAGTCACAGAGTTTGACCACGGCTCCGATAGGGACCACAAACTCCCGGCCCGTCTTCAGGTCCAACCACACATAGTCCCCCTGGGAGAGGATAAATACAACAACCCATCAAACCAACACAATACATGGTTTGCATCCCAAATGGCACCATATTCCCTATATAGAGCACTAGGTGTGTAGCGAATAGTGTACCATTTGGGACGGAGTTAGTATATTTACAGGTCCACATATCGAGAGGGAGAGAGAGAGAGAGAGAGAGAGAGAGAGAGAGAGAGAGAGAGAGAGAGAGAGAGAGAGAGAGAGAGTGAGAGCGCGAGAGAGATGGCAAAGTATTATAAAAGCAGAAGGTGTATTGCAGACATAGAAGAGGTTGTGATATGGTTGATCGAGATGACATCTTAGAGCAGTACTGACAGGGTTCAGTGTCATAATCAACATAATTCAATGACATCATCAATGTCACACACACACACCGCTGTGCATCAGGCCTAACACCCCTTAGTGATTTATTATTTACCACATACAGTACCTCCGCTTCTTGTACTTGATTGCTTTTTAATATACAGCAGAATGAACTGTCTAATATCTTTCCCTTGGGGACAATAGATTTTATTGTATCGTAAACGTGGCTTCTATATGGTAAACCAATTACAACACTGCCTAAGCTCCTCTGATAGCTCAACAAGATTACCTGCAATCCATTCACAATACTAAACACAGTCCTATACACACACACACACACACACAGTGTTGTAGTCCTACCGGTAGCAGTGTAGAGTGCTTGAAGACAGTGTTGACGTTTCGTACTAGAGCCCATTTAGCCTGGTCTTTCTCATAAAGGTCCACATAGTCACGACGCTTGTACATCCTCAATGTTAGTCCACACACACAGACAACCCTCAATGTCTTCCACTGGCCAAACCCTAGTCCTCCAGTACTCTATTCCTCACATACACCTTCTCAAAGTCTTCCACCATCCAACCCTAATTTGCCCAGTAGTCAAGTCCTCAAGTCCTATATACATCCCACCAACTCCACACCAGGTGGTCGCCAACGGTAACGTGTTCTGATATCAAAGATGCAATGAATATTGGCTCCGCCTCTTCCTCTTTGGTTCTAAGTTTGAGAACAGGAACGAGTAATAATAGAAAAATAACAATCCACTATCCTCCCTGCCTCCAGCCAACACTGCTCCTACACATAGTTACAAACAGACTGTCTGTCTGTGGAACAGGCTTAGACCCACACAGATAGATAAAAACAACAACAGCAACAAAAGAGAGAAAATGCTGTCTGTGTGACTGTCTGGAAGACCTCCTGAGAGACACAGCTACAGGATGAAAGAAGACCCCTGGGTAGATCTACTCCTCCTCTCCTCCTTCTTCCTTCCTCTCCTCTTTCTGTAGATCTACTTCCTCCTCTCCTCTGCTCCTGAGGAAACTGAATCTAGGTCCTGGTGTTGTGTCTATCTGCTCTCGTATTCCTGATCCACTCACACCATCACTGCTCCCTCTCTATTTCTACTCATCCCTCTCTCCCTTTTCTCTCTCTCTGTCCCTCTCTCTCTCTCTCTCTCTCTCTACATGTCTTTCCACAGCACATGTGGTCAATGGTTCTGAATACCTGCTACAGCAGTGACAGCAAGGAGGAGTGGAGAGAGCAGTGGAGGGGAGGAGTGTTGGGTGGAGAGATAGAGAGTGATAGGGGCTGGGTGGTAGCATCATTCCCTCTGTGTGTTATATGTCTGTTTAATTAAGTAAATACCCCTCTGGCAAACGACCTGGGACTGGACTGAACACTACACCACAGAACACAGCTGTCACACACACACGCACAATCACGCAGGCAGGCAGACACACACACACACCTGTCACCAGGGCCAAAACCACTATCAGCAACCACAGTCTCAATAATTCATAAAGCCTACCAGATCTGTGTCTCTGTCTCCCCCTCCGTCCTTCTCTACCCCCCCCCCCCCCTTCTCTCTCATTCGATCTCTCTCTATGTCTCCCCCTCTCCTTCTTTCTCTCCCCCCTATCTCTGTCTATCCTGTATGCCAGGGTTCCCAACAGGTGGCCTGCGGGTCGAAATTGGCCCGCTGGTGATTTTATTTAGCCCCTGAGAAAAATAATGCATAAAATTAAAGACTATAAAAACATTTTAATTTTGGAAATCTGTTCCAAAGTATTCCCCACGCATAATAGAGCGATATGTGTGATCGTACACACTATACACTAAGCAAGGTTTGAAATGATTATGTTTAAGTCAAATGTTATATCTGTTTGGGCTTCTTGCAGTCAATTTGCAGTCTACAAACTATCTGCAATTTTTTCCGGCCCCCTGACCATCCACTCAAGGAAAAATCGGCCTGCTGCTGAATCCAGTTGATGATCCCTGCTATATGCCTTATCAGATAGGTGTGTCTTACATCAGATAGGTGTTTCTTATTGTTGCCGCCCATAGCATTGAATGCAAGGGAAGCCAGCGAGCATTTGGCCTCCCTTGCAATTTAAAAAAAAAATAATAGCCAATCAGCATAGTGCTAAACTGAGTGAGCTCAACTGTGAATGGTCCTGGCGCACCAAAAAAAAAGTGTCAAGGGAAGCCAGTTTGGATTTGGCTTCACAGCAATCACATCAAAAGCCAAATGTCAAAAACTTGAATTGTTGCATCTCATTGTGTTGTTGTCCTCCAGTGGCTAGCTAGCCAGCTAAAATTGGCCCTTTCCTAAATTGGCATGGATGGAGATAGGGATTTGGACTTATGGTTTTACTTAATTATCTGTACTGGCCAATGATTATAATGGCGATTCTGATCCAACCATAAATTCATACATTGTGCCCCTTGCCTGAGAGGATGGAAGTTCAATATGTAGCTAGACGATTATTAGTAGGCTAATGTTAACTAGCTGGCTCATCGTTGCATATGAAAGGAAGTTAGGCTAGCGAGCAAGCATTTTAGCCAGGTAGCCTAGGACAACAAAAACTAAAAGTGTGTAGGTTCTCTTTCAGGTATTTGTTTCGGTATTTCACTTATGGGATACGCCCCCAGCGTATTTGTCAGAAGCCTTTATTACACTACACCAGCCATGATTGGCTAGACGTCGAGACATGTGCATCGGGGAGGGGCGTCCGTCCTACCCTATAAAAGCAGCATCTCTGAGTCATTCAAACACCTCTTCTCACTTTTCATCAGAAAGCTTACCTCAACACGACTACATTTTCCGGAATTAGCTAAACTGCTCCTGTGGAAACATGATATCAACCAAGGACACCCACTCTGTGTGCTCCACTTGCCTTGGGCTGCAACATGCCCAGGAAGCGTTAGCCTCCCAGGCTGCTGTCCACAATGTGCCCTCTTCTCCGTTGCAGGCTAGCACGCCAAACAGAACCCTAACATGGGGGCTGGCGTCCCAGGTGGCTCATCAGAGACGATGGATATCCCCACCGGGAATCCTGGAGCGACGGCTAGCGCTAGCTGGGGCGACCAGCTCGATGCCATTGCCCTGCTGTTGGAGGAAACCAGCAACGACCTCGCGGGCTCCCTGCTGGGCTTCCTGATTGGAGACGACAACGAATCCATGGGGTTTCCCGACAGCCTCCTTTCAGAATCATCGGACGGAGACGAAGACTCCTTCATCCCCTCAGGCTAAGCCACAAGCCTGTTGTCAGTAATCCGAAAACTGAGACGCAGACGGGGCGCCATCCCCATCAGCTCTCGGTGTGGACCTGCAGGACGTGTGCAAATGCGCTACGGATAAACTGGTGATTCCCTGCAGTAGCAGAGACCACCACGTCCCGCTACGAGGGTAAGAGGCTACCCAAAGCCAAACGGGCGGCCAGGCAATTACTACCAGTCTTCCCAGAATGCCCAGAGGAGGTTACCCGTACCTGGAGTACACCTTTCTCCTCCAAGAACCCTGTCCAAGGTGGGTCGGTGTTGAACTGTGTTGACATGGAAGGGATTGGGCTTGCCCACATGCCCCCCATCGAACCCCTGGTAGCTTCTCATCTACACCCCAGCCAGAAGTCCTCCATGAGCTTGACTCGCCCCACTTTACCAACCAAGTACGAGCGCTTCCAGTCCTCCGCGACAGAGAAGGTCTACAGGTCGGTCGCCACAGCGATGAAGGCTCTCAGCACCGCCTCCATACTCTTGGCATACCAAGCTAAGGTACAGGAGGAGATAGCATTCACACTGGAGTTGGGTTTGTGGGACGAGATCTGCATTGCACAGACCTCAATCTGCATCTGCTTAAAGCCGCCGTCCAGGCGTCAGGAAGAGCGATGGGGCTCATGATATCCTAGGAGAAGGCGCAATGGCTCAGTCTATCCACGGTGTCTGAGAGTGAGAAGCTGAAGATCCTGGATGCTCCAGTAGACCCTAAAGGCCTTTTCAGTCCCACTGTCGAGATGAAGAAGAGGGAGGGTGAAGCTCTCCAACTCTGTCTGCCCAGGAAGACACAGCCAAGTGCCTCCCCTTTGCCTCGCTGCACCTTCATCCAAGCTGCAGCAGGTCGACCCCCCTCAACCTTTAAGATCCCCAGACGGCCCCAGCCCCCCAGGCTGCGAGCCCAGGGCAGCAGAGAAACTTGGACCCTAAAGGCCCCTGGTCTAAGAAGCCTCCCTTTCCACCCATGGCACCAATGAGCCAGCCAGACCCTAACCCCACCCAGGGGGAAAGGAGGAAGAAGCGGATGGCTTAGCGATGTCCCCATCACCAGAGAGGCGAGAACGGGCCTCCCCCAAGCACCGTTATATCTCCTCCACCAATCCTGAGCCTGTTCCAGTGGGAAAGTTCAAAGGCACCTCAGTGTTCTTTCTGGCGTACCGGGCCCAAGTCGGTGGTCACAGAGTACAGCCCAAAGAGGAGAAGAGACAATGTTCAAGTGGATGCTCCTACCTTTTGTCTCACAAACACTCCCCAATGTCAGTTCACATAAAATAATTACCATTAGCACAACCAGGCTACAGGCCAAGGGCGCAGTCAGACATGTTGTTTCACACAAAATCAAAACAAACAGGGTGCCTCCCTATAACGCCACCAGAGGGAGCTCCCGCTCCTTCTGTAGTGAAAGGCCGCATGAGCACTTTCCCGGTGCGGGCCAGCCGAGCATGCACAGCGCGTCGCGGACTGTCGTACACCCTCCCACCAACAGAGGGTGATGCTGCACCGTCTGTGGGGAGAAGCCCCGCAGTGTCAAACTGGGTACAGGGCACGATAGACAGGGCATACAGACTACAATTCGCTGTCACCCCACCTCGATTCAAAGGAATGATACACACTCAGGCTCAGCGGTAATCAGTGTGTCACGAATTCAGCCGAGGCTGCCCCTCCTCCTTGCTCGGGCAGGCTTCGGCGTTCGTCGCCACCGTAGTTGGAGTCGGCCAATTACGCACGGCCGAAATGTGGTCAATCTCCATCTCCACACCTGACGCGGACAGGCGGTGCCCTAGGAAGGAGATGGACTCTTGGAAGAACAGACAATTCTCCGCTTTCACATACATGCCGTGCATGTGTCCCTGGTGCGTCAAGTGCTTGGTCGACTGTTGGAGCATGACCTGTATGTGAAAGCGGAGAAATGTCTGTTCTTCCAAGAGTCCATCTCCTTCCTAGGGCACCGCCTGTCCGCGTCAGGTGTGGAGATGGAGATTGACCGCATTTCGGCCGTGCGTAATTGGCCGATTCCAACCACGGTGAAGGAGGTGCAGCGATTCTTAGGGTTTGCCAACTACTACCGGAGGTTTATCCGGGGCTTTGGTCAGGTAGCGGCTCCCGTTACCTCCTTGCTGAAGGGGGGACCGGTGTGACTGCAGTGGTCAGCTGAGGCGGACAGGGCTTTTGGTCAGCTGAAGGACCTGTTTACCTCGGCTCCAGTGCTGGCTCATCCGGATCCCTCCTTAGCATTCCAGGTTGAGTTGGACGCGTCCGAGGCTGGGATAGGAGCTGTACTGTCTCAGCGCTCGGGTACGCCACCAAAGCTCCGCCCCTGTGCTTTCTTTTCAAAGAAGCTCATTCCGGCGGAGCGCAACTATGATGTGGGGGACCGGGAGCTGTTAGCTGTGGTTAAAGCTCTGAAAGTGTGGAGGCATTGGCTTGAGGAGGCTAAACACCCTTTCCTCATTTTGACTGACCATCGCAAGCGGACATCGAGCGGGCGTTATGTACAGAGCCCACTCCCCCCCAGTGTACAGAGGGTCGTATGTACGTGCCACTCGAGGTCCACGATCGATTGATCTATTGGGCTCACACGTCACCCTCCTCTGGTCATCCTGGCATCGGTCGGAAAGTGCACTGTCTTAGTGGGAAGTACTGGTGGCCCACTTTAGCCAAGGAAGTGAGGGTTTATGTTTCCTCCTGCTCGGTGTGCGCCCAGTGTAAGGCACCTAGACACCTGCCCAGAGGGAAATTACAACCCCTACCCATTCCACAACGGCCGTGGTCCCACCTATCGGTGGATTTTGTTACGGACCTTCCCCCCTCATAAGGGAACACCACGATCCTGGTCGTTGTGGATCGGTTTTCTAAGTCCTGCCGTCTCACCCCGTAGTGCCAGGTCTCCCTACGGCCCTACAAACTACTGTGGCCCTATTTACACACGTCTTCAGGCACTACGGGGTGCCTGAGGATATTGTATCGGAACGGGGTCCCCACCTTCACCTCAAGGGTCTGGAGGGCGTTCATGGAACGTCTGGGGGTCTCGATCAGCCTGACCTCAGGTTTTCTGCGGTCCTATTACCAGGACCGGCCAGGGGAGTGGTCGGGTTTTATCCCCTGGGCAGAGATGGCCCAAAACTCACTCCGCCACTCATCCACTAACCTTTCTCCCTTTCAGTGTGTGTTAGGTTATCAGCCGGTCCTGGCACCTTGGCATCAGAGCCAGATCGAGGCTCCGGCAGTGGATGAGTGGTTTCGGCGCTCGGAAGAGACCTGGAACGCTGCCCATGTACGCCTGCAGCGGGCCATCAGGCGACAAAAGGTGAGCACCGACCGCCACCGCAGTGAGGCCCCGGTGTATGCACCAGGGGACTGGGTCTGGCTCTCGACCCAAAACCTGCCCATTCGCCTGCCCTGCCGGAAGCTGGGTCGGCAGTTTGTGGGGCCTTTTAAAGTCCTGAGGAGATTGAACGAGGTTTGTTATAGGTTACAGCTTCCTCTTAATTACCATATTAACCCCTCGTCCCATGTGTCTCTCCTCAGGCCGGTAGTAGCTGGTCCACTCCAGGAGTCTGAGGTACGGGAGGTTCCTCCGCCCCCACTGGACATCGAGGGGGCACCGGCGTACTCTGTCCGTTCCATCTTGGATTCGAGGCGTCGGGTGGGGGGCCTGCAGTATCTCGTGGAGTGGGAGGGGTACGGTCCGGAGGAACGGTGCTGGGTCCCTAGGAGGGACATCCTCAATCCCTCCATGTTGAGGGATTTCCACCGTAGTCATCCGACTCGCCCTGCTCCGCGTCCTCCTGGCCGTCCCCGAGGCCGGGGTCGGCGCACGGCTGGTACAGCGCGTCAAGGGGGGTACTGTCACGAATTCAGCCAAGGCTGCCCCTCCTCCTTGCTCGGGCAGGCTTCGGCGTTTGTCGTCACCGGAGTACTAGCTGCTACCGATCCATGTTTCAACTTGTTTTGTCTGTATTGGTCTCACCTGTTTCCCATCATGTAGTTATGTCTTCCCTATTTAACCCTCTGGCTCACACTGTGTGTTGTGCATGTTTGTTCATCGTTTTGGTTGTCGTATGTGAGTGGGTTTGTTCCTCCCTGCGTGGAGGTGTGTTCATTAAGATACGTACGAGTAAAGTACGTTTTCCGATTAGCTCTGTGTCCTGCGCCTGACTTCGTCCTACCGCATTACACTGACGCCTTGACACAGTGTGTGTCCTTCAGGAGGAAATCACATCGCTAATAGGGAAAAGGGCGATAAGAATTGTTCCTCCCGAACAAAGCCACTGCGGTTTTTAATCAAGATATTTCCTGGTTCCAAAAAAGGGGGGCGGCATACGCCTCTATCCTAGATCTTGACACACACTGCTCTGCTATGTTCTGTGTGCCCAGACGATTGGTTCATATCCGTCGACCTGAAGGACGCTTACTTTCACATCTCAATATAACCTCCTCAGGAAATGTCTAAGAATCGCTTTTCAAGGCGTAATCTACGAATTTCTGGTCCTCTCTTTCGGCCTCTCACTGACACCTCTGGTTTTTACGAAGTGTACCGAGGCAGCCATAGCCCCACTCAGAGAGAGGGGCATTCAGCTGATGACATACACAGACAATTGGCTGCTGTGCGCTCAACCATGACACGATATCTTAGAACACAGTCAGCTGCTCTTGGAACACCTGACATTTCTAGGTTTCAGAATAAACACAGTAAATAGCGTTCTGATGCCCACGCAGACAATCTCTTTCTTAGGTCTAACTAACCATAGATTCGGTATCATTCAAAGCTCACCTCTCAGTGGAACGTATAAGAACATTCGAGAATTGCCTAGCACTGTTTCGCAGAGGGAACCTGGTCTCTTTCAAAACATGCCTGAGGCTGCAAGGTTTGATGGCATCGGCTTTAGTAGTCATCCCAATAGGACGCTTGAATATGAGAGGGTTTCAACGCTGGGTCTCTTCACTAGGTCTGAGCCCAATACGTCACAAACATCACTGTGTACAGATCTCCATAGATTGCATGGTGGCACTGCACTCCTGGAGACACCCAACATTCCTGTCACAGGGTGTCCAGATAGGCACTGTTTTAGCCAGAAAAGTATTCACGACGGATGCATCTCTCTCAGGTTGGGGTGCGACCCACGAGGGCAGAACGGTGAACGGGGTGTGGGGACCCCATCTCGGTTCTACTCACATAAACTGCCTTTAACTCCTTGCAGTGTCCCTAGCATTAAAATTGTTTCTCCCATTTCTGGAGAGTCGTCATGTTCTAGTCAGAACAGACAATACCACTGTTCTGGCTTACATAAACAGACAAGGGGGCCTGCGATCCCCTCACACACTGGCACACAGACTGATTATGTGGAGCAGTGTGCATCTACAGTCACTGAGAGCTACTCATGTACCAGGAGTGCTGAATCTGGGGGCATATTTACCCTCCAGGGGGAACCCTCTATATGGGGAGTGAAAACTCCACCGAGAGGTAGCCAATCAGGTTTGGATGCACTTTGGAATTCCTGCAGTGGATCGTTATGCATCGATGGAGAATACACAGTATCCACTGTTCTTTTCCTTGAGGGATCGGGATGCACTGATGGGAGTGGATGCGTTGGCGCATGAGTGGCCACGCGTCCTCCTGCATGCATTCCCCCCACTGGCCCTGATTTCCCCCACCCTAGCCAGGGTGCGGGAGAAGTGTCTGTCTCTCATACTAATAGCGCCGCATTGGCCAGAAAAACACTGGCTAGTGGAGATCACTCAACTACTATGCAGTCAACCTTGGCCCCTCCCATTGCGTCGGGACCCACTGTGTCAGGCGCACGGGGAGATTTTCCATCCTCACCCGGAACGGTTGGCACTCTGGGCCTGGCCCGTAAACGGTTCAACTTGAACACTGCCGGGCTTCCGCAAAATGTCATTTTGACTATTCAGAGTGCTCATCCACCAGGTCTCTTTATGATTGTAAATGGCGCGTGTTTGAGGAACGGTGCACTATGTCACAGACAGTGTCCTTCCAGTGCTCTGTCCCAGTAATCCTGTTGTTTCTACAGAAATTAATAGACAAAGGAAAAGCTTTTTCTACTGTTAAGGTACAGTACCAGTCAAAAGTTTGGACACACCTACTCATTCCAGGGTTTTTCTGTATTTTTACTATTTTCTACATTGTAGAATAATAGTGAAGACATCAAAACTATCAAATAATACATATGGAATCATGTAGTAACCATAAAAGTGTTATATTTGAGATTCTACCATCCTTTGCCTTGATGACAGCTTTGCACACGCTTGGCATTCTCTCAACCAGCTTCACCTGGAATGCTTTTCCAACAGTCTTGAAGGAGTTCCCACATATGCTGAGCACTTGTTGGCTGCTTTTCCTTCACTCTGCTGTCCGACTCATCCCAAACCATCTCAATTGGGTTGAGGTCGGGGGATTGTGGAGGCCAGGTCATCTGATGCAGCACTCCATCACTCTCCTTCTTGGTAAAATAGCCCTTTCACCGCCTGGAGGTGTGTTGGGTCATTGTCCTATTGAAAAACAAATGATAGTCCCACTAAGCGTAAAACAGATGGGATGGTGTCACGCCCTGGCTCTGGGGACTCTTATATGTTGAGCCAGGGTGTTAGTTTATATGTGTAGTGTCTATGTTTTGTTTTCTATGTGTTCTTTTCTAGATCGTGTGTTTCTGTGTTGGCCGGGGTGGTTCCCAATCGGAGACAGCTGTGTCTTGTTGTCTCTGATTGGGAACCATACTTAGGCAGCCTGTTGTGCACTTGTCATTTGTGGGATCTTGTTCCGGAGAGGTTTGTGTTTTGTTAACCTTAGGACTTCACGTATCGTTTTGTTGTTTTGTTATTGTTATTAAGTACTCATTAAAAGATGTACGCATATCACGCTGCGCCTTGGTCTGCTTCATACGACGATCGTGACAGAAGATCCCACCAATTAAGGACCAAGCAGCGTGTCCAGGAGCAAACGCCGGAGGTAACGCTAGTGGATGTCCTCCTCGGTTGGGGGAAGATCACCGAGGAGGAGGCCGTCCGCTACCGGAGGGCGATGAGGGAGGATGTCCAGGCAGGAGAGGAGAAGCGGCGCCAACCGGGCCGTCGTCGGACAGGCGAGAGGCAACCCCAATACATTTTTTTGGGGGGGCACACGGCATGGACGACGGGGCTGCTGGAGGCAGCTACAGGGCGAGTTTGTGGACTAGGAGAGGAGGCCACCAGGTTACGGGGGCCATTGGTCATGAGGGAGAAGGAGAGTGTGGAGGCACGGCGAGAGGAACTGAGTAGGCAGCAGAGGGAGCGGAGGTTTATGAGGAAACCCAGTCCCGCTCCTCGCACCAAGCAAGTGGTGTGTCACCAGTCCGGTCCGGCCCGTTCCTGATTCCCGCACAAGGCCAGTGGTGTGTGTTCCCAGTACGGTCAGGCCCGTTCCTGCTCCCCGCACTAAGTTAGTGGTGCGTGTTCCCAGTACGGCCCAACCCGTTCCTGCTCCCCGCACTAAGTTAGTGGTGCGTGTTCCCAGTCCGGCCCGACCCGTTCCCGCTCCCCGCACTAAGTTAGTGGTGCGTGTTCCCAGTCCGGCCCGACCCGTTCCCGCTCCCCGCACTAAGTTAGTGGTGCGTGTTCCCAGTACGGCCCAACCCGTTCCTGCTCCCCGCACTAAGTTAGTGGTGCGTGTTCCCAGTATGGCCCAACCTGTTCCTGCCCCTCGCACCAAGCCTGTGGTGCGCGTCGCCAGCCCAGCCCGGCCTGTTCCTGCCCCTCGCACCAAGCCTGTGGTGCGCGTCGCCAGCCCGGCCCGGCCTGTTCCTGCTCCCCGCACCAAGCCTGTGGTGCTCGTCGTCAGCCCGGTCCGGCCCGTTCCTGCTCCCCGCACCAAGCCAGTGGTGCGCGTCGTCAGCCCGGTCCGGCCCGTTCCTGCTCCCCGCACCAAGCCAGTGGTGCGCGTCGTCAGCCCGGTCCGGCCCGTTCCTGCTCCCCGCACCAAGCCAGTGGTGCGCGTCGCCAGCCCGGTCCGGCCCGTCCCTGCTCCCCGCACCAAGCCTGTGGTGCGCGTCGTCAGTCCGGCACAGCCCGTGCCTGTTTCACCGGTGCCTGGTCAGGTACCGGTCAGCTGCTCCACACCGGAGCCTAAGCAATCCGCTCCACTGATGTCCAGTCCAGCTCCAGCCAGCGGGACCAGACCAGGGGCGCTACGGGGGGGTAGTTAGAGGGTGGTGGTCACGCCCGGCTCTGGGGACTCTTATATGTTGAGCCAGGGTGTTAGTTTATATGTGTAGTGTCTATGTTTTGTTTTCTATGTGTTCTTTTCTAGATTGTGTGTTTCTGTGTTGGCCGGGGTGGTTCCCAATCGGAGGCAGCTGTGTCTTGTTGTCTCTGATTGGGAACCATACTTAGGCAGCCTGTTGTGCACTTGTCATTTGTGGGATCTTGTTCCGGAGAGGTTTGTGTTTTGTTAACCTTAGGACATCACGTATCGTTTTGTTATTGTTATTAAGTACTCATTAAAAGATGTACGCATATCACACTGCGCCTTGGTCTGCTTCATACGACGATCGTGACAGATGGCGTATCATTGCAGAATGCTGTGGTAGCCATGCTGGTTAAGTGTGCCTTGAATTCTAAATAAATCACAGACAGTGTCACCAGCAAAGCACCCCCACACCATAACACCTCCTTCTCCATGCTTTACGGTGGGAAATACATGCAGAGATCATCCGTTTACACACACCGCGTCTCACAAAGCCACGACGGTTTGAACCGTTTGGACTCCAGACCAAAGGACACATTTCTACCGGTTGAATGTCCATTGCTCGTGTTTCTTGGCCCAAGCAAGTCCCTTCTTCTTATTGGTGTCCTTTATTAGTGGTTTCTTTGCAGCAATTCAACCATGAAGGCCTGATTCACACAGTCTCCTCTGAACAGTTGATGTTGAGATGTGTCTGTTACTTGAACTCTTTGAAGCGTTTATTTGGGCTGCAATTTCTGAGGCTGGTAACTCTAATGAACTTATCCTCTGCAGCAAAGGTAACTCAGGGTCTTCCATTCCTGTGGCGGTCCTCATGAGAGCCAGTTTCATCATAGCGCTTTATGTTTTTTGCGACTGCACTTGAAGAAACTTTCAAAGTTCTTGAAATGTTCCGTATTGACAGACCTTCATGTCTTAAAGTAATGATGGGCTGTTGTTTCTCGTTGCTTATTTGAGCTGTTCTTGCCATAATATGGACTTGGTCTTTTACCAAATAGGGCTATCTTCTGTATACCCCTCCTACCTTGTCACAACACAACTGATTGGCTCAAACACATTAAGAAGGAAAGAAATTCCACAAATTAACTTAAGAAGGCACACCTGTTAATTGAAATGCATTCCATGTGACTACCTCATGAAGCTGCTTGAGAAATGCTAAGAGTGTGCAAAGCTGTCATCAAGGCAAAGGGTGGCTATTTGAAGAATCTCAAATATAAAATATGTTTTGATTTGTTTAACACTTCTTTGGTTACTACATGATTCCATGTGTTATTTCATAGTTTTGATGTCTTCACTATTATTTTACAATGTAGCTCAGTTGGTAGAGCATGGTGCTTGCAACGCCAGGGTTGTGGGTTCGATTCCCACGGGGGGCCAGTATGAAAAAAATTAAATGTATGCACTCACTCTGGATAAGAGCGTCTGCTAAATGACTAAAAAAATGAGTAGGTGTGTCCAAACTTTTGACTGGTAGTGTATATCTGGCAGCTATTTCGGCTTGTCATGTGGGTTTTGGGAGCACGACAGTGGGGCAACACCCCCTTGTCGCTCGTTTTATGAAGGGTCCACATCATTTGTGTCCGGTGTCCAAACAGCTTGTCCCGTCATGGGACTTATCAGTTGTTTTCGATGCTCTATGCCAACAGCCTTTTGAGCCCCTGGATCAAGTGGATCTTAAGATGCTTTCATTTAAGACAGCGCTATTACTATCACTGGCCTCCGCCAAGTGTGTAAGTGACATTCACGCACTCTCAGTGCGCTCGTCATGTGCACAGTTTGCATCCGGTAATGATAGGGTATCATTGAGGCCTAACCCCACCTTTATCCCTAAGGTTATTAACCCATCTTTGATGTGTCTTCCCCTTGAGCTGACAGTTTTTATCCCCCACCGTTTTCCTCTCTGAAACATCAACGGTTGCTTATGTTGTGCCCAGTAAGCACTCTGCGCATCTACATGGACAGGACTAAGGGGTTTAGAAAATATGATCAGTTGTTTGTTTCCTGGGTGAAACCTTACACGGGTAAAGTGCTCACTAAACAGCGCCTCTCCCACTGGATAGTGGGGGCTATCACTTTGGCCTACACAAGTAAGGGTCTTCAGTCTCCTGCTGGCCTATGGGCTCATTCCACTAGAGGAATGGTTACTGTATATATCCAAAATATTTGCTAAGCAGCGAGTTGGGCTTCGCCTCATACATTTGCGAAGTTTTATAGGCTCGATGTCACTGCACCGACCCTGGCGCTTACTGTTTTACCTTTAGGATATTCTGAGGGGCAAGGCCCATTTGTGTGATATATCGCACAGGGCAGTCGGTCGTCAGGATAAGCTTGTCTGGTTTTCATCAAGCTGTCCGCTCAAGAGGAATCTTCTTACTGTAACCAGTGCCTGTAATCTGGTTCAGGTTATTAATCAACCTACCAGGGTGTTTACAAATACTACAGGAAACAGATTATCCATATGTATCAATCACATTTTTACTATTACTGTTGAACTTTGTTCTAAAGCTGTATCCGTACCCATTGGATGCAGTGATCACAATATAGTGGCTATATCCAGGAAAGCCAAAGTTCCAAAAGCTGGGCCTAAAATAGTGTATAAGAGATCATACAAAAGATTTTGCTGTGACTCATATGTGGATGATGTAAAAAATATTTGTTGGTCTGATGATGAATTTATGAAATTGCTTCTTCCAATTATTGATAAACATGCACCTGTTAAGAAACTGACTGTTAGAACTGTTAAGGCTCCATGGATTGATGAGGAATTGAAAAACTGTATGGTTGAAAGAGATGGGGCAAAATAAGTGGCTAATAAGTCTGGCTGCACATCTGACTGGTTGACTTACTGCAAATTGTGACTAAAATCAACAAAAAGAAGAATAAACTGTATTATTAAGCCAAGATAATGATATAAAGAATGATGGAAAAACACTACTTTAAATGAAATGATGGGCAGAAAGACAAATTCATCTCCATCTTTCATCGAATCAGCTGGCTTATTCATCACAAAACCATTTGATATTGCCAATTATTTTAATGATTACTTCAATGGAAACGTGGGCAGACTTTGGCAGGAAATGCCAACAATGAAGAGTGAGCAATCGTATTCATGCATAAAAAAACAAATAATGAAAGAAAAGCATTGCAAGTTTGAATTTTGTAAAGTTAGTGTGGGAGAGGTGGAAAAATTATTGTTATCGATCAATAATGACAAACCTCCTGGCATTGACAACTTAGATGGAAAGCTACTGAGGATGGTAGCTGACTCTATAGCCACTCCTATCTGTCATATCTTTAATCTGAGCCTAGAGGAAAGTATTTGTCCTCAGGCCTGGAGGGAAGCCAAAGTAATTCCGCTAACCAAGAATGGTAAAGCATCCTTTACTGGTTCTAACAGCAGACCTATAAGCTTGCTGCCAGCTCTTAGCAAACTTTAGGAAAAAATTATGTTTGACTAAATACAATGTTATTTCTCTGTAAACAAATTAACAACAGACTTTCAGCATGCTTATATGGAAGGGCACTCAACATGTACTGCACTGACACAAATGACTGATGATTGGTTGAAAGAAATTGATTATAAAAAGATTGTGGGAGCTGTACTGTTAGATATTGACCATAACCTGTTGTTGAAAAAACGTATGTGTTATGGCTTTTCAACCTCTGCCATATTGTGGATTCAGAGCTATCTATCAAATAGAACTCAAAGGGTTTTCTTAAATTGAAGCTTCTCTAATGTCAAACATGTAAAGTGTGGTGTACCACTGGGCAGCTCTCTAGGCCCTCTACTCTTTTCTATTTTTACCAATGACCTGCCACTGGAATTAAACAAAGCATGTGTGTCCATGTATACTGATGATTCAACCATATACGCATCAGTAACCACAGCTAATGAAGTCACTGAAACCCTTAACAAAGAGTTTCAGTCTGTTTTGGAATGGGTGGCCACTAAACCTAAAGCTACCCATAACTGGGGTTATGGGTAGCTGCAGCCCAATATGGCGACCGGAGTATGGCAGAGTGGGTGTGTCGAAAGCAGTGGGTGCATGGAAAGCGAATCAGCTAATTGGGCAGATTTGTTGCCACTCAAGATCGTTTCGCGTGGCTGATTGGGCTGCACGACGAGTCTATAAGCCGGCGATCAGTGCACTGGTGTTGTATGGACATTCCTACGGACCTGAGACCTGACCACGATACCCAGTAGGAATAATAGAAAGAATGGGTGTCATGGTCGTGTCGCCGGCGGTAGCTAATGTGGCAATTTTTTCCCCTCCCATTTTTTTTTTCAAGTAGGATAGCGACCTACATCAAAAATAACTAATATTGATAACCATCTAGATGTCACCTTAATACATGCACATACTACTCTCAATGGGGAGGGCATGAATAGCAACAACACCAGGACATACTGCCCTTCGCTCCAGCTTGACAAGCACTACTGTCTGCCAACGGTGTGGGAAGTACAACAGTTACCTAGTATCAAGGTGAGTCACAGTAAGCACAGGCATACAACGCATGAAGCAACAGTACACCCATCATCAGTACTTTTAATAAAAAATAAACTATCGTCAGTTTTATAACTGAAAATGAACAATAATTTGTGTAAAGCTAACAGTGAAATACGACTCAGACTCATCCTGTGGCTTCAAAACAAAGTTCAAACTCTGGTATGGTAGCTCAAATGTACGGTAGTTGCGTGGTAAAAAACGGAAGAAAAAAAACACTGCTCAATAAAACCATCTAACATAGCAGAGCGCTTTCGACACACCCACTCCTTTTCACACGCCCACTACTTTCCTTTCGACACACCCACTCGCCCATACTCCCGTAGCCATATTGTGCTGCAGCCAGTGGCGGCTCCTGAAAAAATTCTCAGGGGGGGCAATTTTTCTGATGATTTAGGTGACCTACACACATTTTAAAAAAGTTATGTCCAGCAACAACATGAAGACAGGGGCAGCATATAAGTCAATACTGATATACACATTACTTGCTTCAAAAAGGCCTCATGGTTGAATTGGAAATATGTGCACCTGAGCATAATTCACAACAAGCAAGCAGGAGCTTTTGATAGAGGCTACTGAAAACATTGATGCAAGTTATTGGTAATAAGAAATTTTTATAGACTTCCATATTCTGCCCTCTTGTATAGATTTGTGAAAATGAACAGTGATAGACATTTTGCCTGAAAACAGAATTTGAAAATAATTTATAGAAAAGGTAAACACAGCTATCTGTATGGCTTTGTAAAAATGAACAACCATATTCTGGCCAATTGTATAGATTTGTAAATATGAACAACCATATTCTGGCCAATTATATAGATTTGTAAAAATGAACATGAACAGATTTATTTTATTTTTTTACTTTTTTTAAAATGAAAAATAACTATTTTAAACAACATCAACTGTGAACTGATTTGGGCGTGTGTGTGTTAAAGATACAGACAGGGAGGGACAAAGAGAGAGAGAGGCTACATTACTTGTACTGAAACTGTTCTCTTCTCTCTTTCAATGCAGCAAAGCGGTCAATGACTTTCTCATTGAAATCAGGCATGCTGAGGACTAGTTCCCTCTCCATGGAAAGCATGGCCAGTGCATTCAGACGTTCCTGGCCCATTGAATTTCGCAGGAATGTCTTAACTCGTGTCAAAGTTGAGAAACATCTCTCAGCTTCAGCTGTTGTCATGGGAGTAGTTATGAGGATGTTCAACAGAGTCACAGTCTCAGAGAACGTCTCCTGGAGGTTGTAGCTCATGAGAACCTGGTACAGTGCCAGTGCACCACAGCAGCCCTTGAATTCAGGATTCTCATAGATCAGAGATAGTTCTGTCTTGAGCTTTGCCTTGCTCAGCATGGGGTATGCATTCACAGTGGCATTCAGAGCCTCATCAGGAAATGAATGGCAGTACCTTTCAAACATGTCTGCTTGCAGTAAGGTAGCACTCACAAGGTGGCCAGAGAAAGAGAACCTTTCTTTGGTGTGATCCAGGATGGTGTTGCAGACCTCTTCAGACAGCCTCTGCTTCTCCTCTTCTCTCAAAGCTATTCTGGGTCTTTTGGCTCCTGTTGCTTCTTGCAGCTGCTGTTGAGAGGAGTCCCTGAAGGCAAACAGACCAATGTGTTTGTTGGCTTTGTACAGTATTGTTGTCTATGTGATGCACAGGTATATGCAATGTATCCATGTATAGTACAAATACTTCAGTTCCACTTAAAATGGGCAGGGATGCATAAAGTCTTTAGTGTTTAAGTTAGCCTTTGTGTCTCACATAGCCTGGATGTTCAGCACAGTATACAGTGGTGCTCATAAGCTTATGAGCCCATGCTAAAGTTGACTAAAAAGAGGAATAAAAAAGAAAAGAAAATTGGTGTCCTTAAAGGTTGGATTTTCCAACTTTTTTAATTAAGTCATTAAGATCAATTTCCAAAAGATGATTTTTTTATATTTGTATTCCTCTTTTTAGTCAACTTTAGAATGTGTTCATACACTTATGAGCACCACTGTACAGTACACATAGTATATAAAATAAACTAGATTACACCACTGGCCATATATAATGAGAATAATGTAATTCCAAACACAAATGCAGTCTCCTTTCATGCATACATTTTCAAATAAAGCTCTGCTTTGAGAAAGATCGAATGATATTGTTTAATCTTACCTTATGGCCTGCACACTGCTTGTGAAGCTGTCGAGGGCACGTTTGATGAAGACAGCATCGATGTCCTTCTTCTGTAGCTTCTGGTACAGAATGTCGACGTGGGGCATGATTTTGTGAAAAAGCCCCAGGAAAAAAATAACATCTTCATCATGTAGCATCCTCACGTAGCCAGATGCCTCTCTCACGGTGGGCTGGTCAAATGAACCCAATGAACCCGTCCGGATGGCTTCAAAACATTCTATGAGGTCGTCTCGATTCTCGTAGACAGTGTTCACGACTCTGCTGTTGAAGTTCCACCGTGTGGATGAAGGTCTGGGCAGTCTTCGTGCAACAGTCTGGTCAAGAATGTTGGTGCGTTTGGGTGACCGGGAAAAAAAAGTTGCAATCCCGCTCAGATCGGAAAAGAAAATGTTCACTTTTTTGATGCGAGAAGTAGCTTGCTGCATGATCAAATTCAGCTGATGCGCATAGCAATGCACGTAATGGGCATTCTTGAAATGCTCACGCACCTTTTGCTGCACACCAGCCTTCTCTCCCCTCATCACACTGGCTCCATCGTAAGCTTGCGCAATGAGTTTGACTTTCTCGTCGTCGGCAAAAAGACCTTTCAGTCTCTCCAAAAGCACACTGGCGATTGAGACTGAGGTTGATTCCGAGATGGGAAGGAACTCAAAAAAGCGCTCCTGCACTTTGTGGTTGCTATCTATGTACCTCAGCACAAGCACCAGCTGTGTCTGTGTAGAAACGTCCGTGGTCTCGTCAGCTTGGATAGCTACGAAGTTCGCCGACTTCACCTCCTCCACAATATGTTCCCTCATGACCGCTAGCATACACTCCAGTAGCTCGTTTTGAATGTTCTTTGATGTGCCCTTGAAAACTTTAGCATTTTTAAGATGGTCATCAAACACCTCATCTAATTGTGCCACAAAGTTGACAAGTCCAAGAAAAATACCAGGGTTGGTGGAGCCCTCAGTTTCATCTTTGCCTCGCAAAGCTAACTCAAACACTCCGCAAAACTTCACACACTGGATTAGCCGGCTGAGGATGTGGCGTTTCTTGCTAACCTCATCGTTTTGGCGGCGGACAGCTAGCCTGTATCCCTCATCCAGTTGAGTGGCAATGTTCACTCTCCCCAAAGCAGACAATCTCAAACAGCTATCCATGTGGATTTTTGACAGCTCATGTTTCTTAATCTTTTCTGAAAGATGGTGCATGTCCGTTACACCAGTCGCTGTCCAAGCGGTGCTGTCTGCCGTGCCGCCTTCAGGGTGAAAGAGTAAGCAGGGGTAGCAGAAGACTGCATTAGCTACATCGCAGCCTGCTAGCCAGGTTTTTCGTTCGTACCAATTTTTGGAAAATCCTCGGGTGTAGGACTTTCCCCCTTTAGTAGAAACCTGTTGACTTATTAAATTTGGTCTGGGAGGTCCTAATTGTTTCGTTGCCAATTTATCTTGATTTGTTCACCGACAAAAAGGAACTTCTTTCAAAGAGACAATCGAGTTGCACTGAACGCTAGCCATCTTGACAGTAGTACGTGAATTGATTGACGCTGCTACCCGCTCTTTTCTTAGTTATGTTCATGGTTATGTTACGTATGACGAAAGCGCGTAAGTGCAAGCCCTCCCGGAACCCATAGAGATTGTATTGAAAGCTCTGATATTTGAAAAAAAAAAGATTTTACATGAGAGTCTATGAGAGACTTCTGGGGCGATTTTCAACCTGACTGAAATCGCCCCAAAACGGGCAGGGCCATTTGAAGCACGACTTTAGCCTGATTGGACATTTAGTGGCAGATCAGACGTCTAGATTAGAACACTGATAACTACTGTTGCCGTGATATAATTGATTAGAAAAAAAATCCCTTCCTTTTCCCGTTTGGCAGTGCGTCGCCCATATCGCCCTAATGAACACACCGCCCCTGGCTGCAGCTATATCCTTCTCCCCAGTCCGGTCAATAATTCACTGAGAGATGTGGCTGCTGTTAGAGACACACACGAACCACAACAAACACAGACAAACACACAAGAAGAGGAGAGGAGACACATAACAACCCTATCCTATCCCTTACAGACCCACCCTCCAGAGAAGACAAGGTACCATTCTGCCACCTAGTGGTTTTCAGTAAGTATTACATCACAAACCACAGCTCATATGACTACGATAAACAGTTCCAGCATAAGCAATTAACTCCAGCATAAGCATAGACCAGATTTACATTGGTCCAAACCACTACATGTATTTTTAGTGCGTAAGCTTCCAAGCCAAGAGTCACTATCTGCGTCCCAAATGGCACCCTATTCCCTAGTGTACTACTTTTGACCAGTTCCCATAGCGTCTCTAGTCAAAATTATACTGAACAAAAATATAAACGCAACATGCAACAATTTCAAAGATTTTGCTGAGTTACAGTTCATATAAGGAAATCAGTCAATTTAAATAAATTCATTAGGCCCTAATCTATGGATTTCCCATAAATGGGCAGGGGCGCAGCCATGGATGGGCCTGGGAGGACATAGGCCAACCCACTGGGGGGCCAGGCCCAGCCAATCAGAATTCGTTTTTCCCCACAAAAGGGCTTTATTACAGACATAAATACTCCTCAGAACCACCCCCTGTGCACCGATCATGCTGTTAATTCAGCTTCTTGATATGCCACACCTGTCAGGTGGATGGATTATCTTGACAAAGGATAAAATACTCACTAACAGGGATGTAAACCATTTTGTGCATAACATTTGAGAGAAATACGATTTTTGTGAGTATGGACAATTTCTGGGATCTTTTATTTCAGCTCATGAAAAATGGGACCAGCACTTGACATGTTGCGATTACTGTATATTTTTGTTCAGTATAGAATAGTGCACAATAAAGGGAATAGGGTGCTGTTTAGAACGCAACCCGTGTTACTGGTACTCTGAGCCAAAACCTCAGAGTGATGTCACAATAATAGGTGATTTACGCAGGCAATGAGACCTCAGCTCATTTGCATTTAGATAGAGTCAAAGGTCACAGCGAAAGCTATTGATTGGCTGATTGAACAGACACTTGACACCAATCAACACTGGTCAATAAAACCAGCCAGCCCTCTGCTTTCTGCTTCAATTAACATAGCATAAATCATCTAAAAACACTCAACAAGACATCCAGCACACACTTCTAACACTGTTATTGCTGGTCTAACACACACACTCTCAATGCAGATACCATACTCATGTGTAAGCCCCCCAACACCCCCTGTACAGAGTGATCTCTCTCACACTCATTAACTACCAGCCACACACACACATGCATGCACGTACACACAAACACACACTCTCCTCCTCCCCGTCCTCTCTATTGTGTTTGGTCATGAGAGAGAGATGAATGGATGCCAGTCTCTCATCAGGGAGGAATGTGAGCAGAACACAACAACACCACTGAATGAGCACACTGTCACCATGGTGACAATAATAATATAATAATAATATGCCATTTAGCAGACGCTTTTATCCAAAGCGACTTTCAGTCATGTGTGCATAAATGTTTACGTATGGGTGGTCCCGGGGATCGAACCCACTACCCTGCCGTTACAAGCACCATGCTCTACCAATTGAGCTACAGAGGACCACTGTCACCATAAACTACAACATAAACTACACCTGGCACCATAGAGTTGTGACTAGCTGAGCTTGGTTTAGCTTGAATAGTCACAAGAGTGCTAACTCTGCCAGTTTTTGACAGTGCTTGACCCAGGTTTGATGGCTACTGTGTCCATAGTAACAGTACCTGTATGAGGTTAGTTATGGTTACCTGTATGATGGTGGGGCATATGTAGCTGAGGCGACGGACACTGCTGTCCCAGCCTTCGGTTGGCCAAGGCTCTGCTGAAGTCATCGCTAATTTCGCCATGGTAAACTCATATCAGGGTGTGTGTGTGTGTTCAGTCTGTTCCTCTCTCAGCAACATTCCTCTGGCTGCTAGCGTGGCCTCCTGTTGATCTCTTCACAAGATTCTCAGAACTTCACTGTTAGACCATTTTAGCTCCTTCTGGGCTGCTGCCTGTCTGAGAATTTCTCAACCTTCTTTAGACCTGCTCAACTGTTTCTCCCTAGATCCTTCCTCTGTAGCCAAACGATCCCCTCTCATAGCCACAGTCTCCAGAGCCTCAGACTGTGTTCTCCTAGGTCCTCCTAGTTCCTCTGTAGCCAGTGGGTTAATAGATCCCTGACTGGTCCAACCAGTACCACTCCAGTACAGAACATAATGATTCACACACTCCTCTCCTTCCTGCTGCCCCTGGCTCCCCACCCCCTCTCTCTTTCTCTCTGGTACTCTGCTGAGAGTTGTGTGTGTGTGTGTGTGTCTGTGTGCATGTGTAGGGGCCTGTTCAGCTAAAGAGGAGCCATTGTCAGGGGTGATTAGACGATCAGAAAGGCTGACGAGCCGAACACCACATTTACTGGACATCAAGAAGACCGACACACACACATACACACACGCACACACATACACACACCTGACACTCCTGTAATGGAGCGGAAAAGCGGCTGCGTTGTTCACCTCAAAAACATACCAGAAAGATAGAGAGAAAGTGTGTGTGTGTGTGTGTGTGCGCGCGCATACGTGTGCATGTGTGTTTACCTGCTGCAGAATGACCATGACTCTGGTTTCTGAGCTTATTCCTGGACATCAGACTTCTCCACGTGTCCACCCTGAGACAGAGAGAGAGGAGTGACAGAGACCAAAACATAGAGAGGGGAAAAGCAAGACAGAGAGAAAAGGATCTTGTTAGCAGCTAGCAACTCAGGCAGCCATCAAGTCACAATGACAAAGTGAGTAACAGTGGCTGCATCCCAAATGGCACCTTATTTCCTATGTAGTGCAATACTTTTGACCAGGGCCCACAGGGACCTAGTAAATTATTCATCCCCCTAATTATACTTTAGTTTAAGCTTTTGACACACCCTTCCTGCTACACACACAGTAGGAGGAGACAGTGAGTTGGGGGGAGTGGTGTTTGGGGGAGACAAGGAGGGTTGGGGGGAGAGAGGGAGGTTTAGGGGTAGGGGAGGGGTATTTGGGTGAGACGGGAAGGGTTGGCGAGAGGGAGGGATGTTTCGTGGAGACAAGTAGGGTTGGGGGGAGAGATGGAGGTTTAGGGGGAGGGGAGGGATGTTTGGGGAGACAGTGAGGGTTGGGTGAGAGAGAGGGGGATGTTTTGGGGATATAGGGAGGGTTAGGGGAGAGAGAGTGAGGTTTAGGGGGAGGGATGTTTGGGGGAGACAGGAAAATGCAATTTATTGGTTAGTTTCCTGTAGTAAATAGATGTCGGCTCTGTGCCCTCAAGCCTGATTAAACCACTGCTGAGAACACACACAAACCCATGCGGTAGGGCTAGGAAGGGTAACGACTCTCCATCAATATTTTAGCATCTAATTACCACAGCAGAGGTCTGACACAAAGGTTGCAGCCAGGGAGACCTAGCATAAGTTGTGTGTATGTACGTGTTTGAATATGAAAACACAGATATAGAACAGCAATACTGGAAAACATGAATATGTACAGCTTCTTGTACAACATACACACACACACATATATAACAGAGAGAGAAAGAGAGGGAGAAGGAGAGAAATATAGATTCAAATAAAATTAGAGAGAGAGAAGGAAAGAAGGAGATATAATCCTTTCCCTTCGTTCTCTGAGCGATGCCAGTCATTGTTGTTGATCACCTGAGTGTGGGCTTCTGAGAAACAGCCCGTCTGTAATTCCATCGCCTCCACCAGCGAGGACCCAGACTTTTATTGTTTTATAGGTCAGAGACGGAAAGAGAGGAAGAGAGAGAGAGAGAGACAGAGGAAGAGAGACTGAGAGACTAACTGAGCCCTCGTCAGTACACTAAAAACACCATATTACCCCACCCCACCCACCAGTGCATACCGCCAAACCCAATCACATTGCACAATACAATACAATGCAATATACATTCCAGAAACCCATTATAAAAGTACATTGAACCCGCCCTCCTCAGCTGTACATACTGCCCCCCGAGACCCTATACCTCCTGAAATAACTCAGAGAGACACAAAGAGAGAGAGAGACAGAGAGCGAGAGAAAGAGAGAGCGAGAAAGAGAGGGATGCACAGCAAGAGAAAGGATACAGGATATTAGGCTAACCCACATTGCCTCCATTAAAACTCAATTCTAAACACTCTCACGCAACACCAAAACTGTCAGACTCTGATAAACCGATCAACTTATAGAAGACAGCGAGCGAGAGAGAGAGATACAGAGAGTGTATAATGATTAACCAGGATCTACTTACAATAAGACTAACGGAATGAGTTTATGGCGATGTAAAACCTCTGATTTGAACTGATTTAAACTCCTGTAACAAAGTTGGGGGGTAATTAACTCTGGAGTTGAACCAGAAACTCAGTATTTCTGATGCAGGCTCACTACCCACTGTGCCAATAGAATTAACGGTAACACCTTACTTAGAGTAGTGATATGTAGCATTCATGTAGAATACATTCTTTATGTCATTCATATAAAGGCTTCCTGTTTGCTACATGTGGTCCTCTGTAGCTCAGCTGGTAGAGCACGGCGCTTGTAACGCCAAGGTAGTGGGTTCGATCCCCGGGACCACCCATACACAAAAAAAAATAATAATGTATGCACGCATGACTGTAAGTTGCTTTGGATAAAAGCGTCTGCTAAATGGCATATTATTATTACATATCACCAAATTGAAAAGTGTTATTGAGTTCTTTGGCAGACACACTTCCCACTGCACTGTGCCAGTAGTTAACCCTCTGGGAGAGGTAGTAATGTAACTGTAGTTTATTGACGGTAGTAACAGCAGAGCCTATAAACACATTACATGTTATCTGAATGTCATCTGAACACTATTGAAGCTGCTGCAGGAACTAAACATTTTTTAAATAATTTCTACAGCTGATAAAGCAACACTAGCTGTGTGAGTCCAAGGAAGGACAGGAGAGATGGTGGAGGGTCCCTCTCTGTAACTAGTCAGTATCCACAACCCGGAGCAGAGAGGATGCTCTAAATGAGATACAGTACATACAGGAAGTAGAGTAGCTAAAGAGGGCTCTATCAGCGCTGCTTACACACACACACAAGGCAGGTCTGCCTATGATTCAATGGTTAGTTAATCATTACTGTTTCTCCATGTGAACACCCTGAAACCACATACTAGGACTAGAGATACGGAGCAGAATAGAATGGACACAGTGTCAGATATAGAGCAACATACTGTACTAACACACTCTACCACAATCAGAAAAGTATGTCATCTGGACAAACAAAAATAAGCCTTGTAACACACACACACACACACGAGGGAGACGTTAGCAAAAAAGTAGCTTTAAAAGCCAAAGCCTCCATGCTTCTTTTAGCCTCTTGGCTGTATGTTATTACCTCTGTGTACAGTCCTCTTTCTATACCCCTCTCTCACTCGTTCTGGATAGGTGTCCCAGGTCTATGTTCACTCAGATAAGTCCACAGAATGCAGTAGGGTGGATGGATGAAGGCAGGACGGAGAAAGAGAGGGGCTTCTTGAATCTCTCTCGCTCGCTCAGTGGGTGGTCAGACACCTGCTGCACTATAGAGGTATTAGTGCCTCCCTCACTCCTGCTCCCTCTCTCTGTGAAGGTATTAGCTGTGACACACCGGCTCATTCACTACCACTGATCCCATTTAGAGTTACTGGGGAGAGAGCGATAGAGCTGGAGGGAGAGAGAGGGGGGCAGGAAACCCAATGGGGGGCAGTGAGGCACAACGTAGTGGAGGTCACACACACAATTAGACACACACAACACAATCATTCAACATGCACACAGAAAATGCATTGCTTCACATTGAAAAGACACAGTGCATATACTGTACACATACAAAAAGGGTGCATATTTCTGTCTTCTAATGGTGTTGCTGTATTAAAGGTCAGGCTGTTCTGAAAGACATATTGATCGGTGTTCCTCACACCTCACTGAACCTAACAGCACACACACTCTCGCTCTACATAGCATGGTTGATAGTGGACTCTATCAAGAGAGTTCTGCTGAGTAATGGGACCAGACACACAATAAAATGGAGGATGGGACACAGAATGACCCGACACCAGACTGACAGTGTTTTAAGTATTTATTACAGTACACATTCGACTGAAACCAGCCAACAAGTTTCAAGAGAAACAGATTAGTATAAAACTAACAAAATCATCCATTAAATAGCCTTTAAATCGCCCTGCAGTACATTAAAATATAATAAACGTTTACTTCTAAAGATAAGAAACAAGCCTGCTCAGATGAACCAGTCTCTCTCTGACAAGGACCCACCACCATGACAGAGACTGGCACTACTGACACCTGCTATGTCACTTATGACAGTGTTATGAAGTCTTCATGATGACGAGAATGCTATGGATAACTGTGATATGATTTGAAACATGATCTACATGGCACTGTAGTAACTGGAGGTAATAGAATATGATAGAGTAATATGGGTCATACACAGAGTGTGTGTGAGAACGAAAGGAATGAAGGAGTTGAGTGTTTGAGTGTAGAGTCTAATGTAAGAGTGGCAGTATTGGTGTGAAACTGTAGCTTAAATCGCTCTTCTCCTCTAGTGAATCTAGTCTAGTCTGTCTACCGCTATTGGGCCTCCCACTGGAAAATCAACGTGATACAAAGCAGAGCAACATATCTCCTTTTTTAAAAGTTTAATTATAAAGTTATTAACAATAATAACTTTTAAAATGTCTCCCCTAAAGACTAGAAATGTCAGTAGCTGCTCTCGGCACCCAGAACCAACTCAGCTACTTGAGAGAGACTAGTACAAAGCTGACTGAAATGTAAAACTAAAATAATGTCAATAAATGTAAACAGGACAATATATACAGCCGAAATACTCAACCCTGTATTTATGTATGTGTAAAGGCACAAGTTAAAGTGGTTATTAGATGAGAAAGGAGAACTAGGAGACGATCTGTCCTCTGTTGCCCCAATGTGATCGGGGCTAGTACTACATGCAGTAAAAACACCAACACTATATTGTCTGGAAGGCTAACTTTGGTCCCTCAACAGATATGTTTTATGGCAAATTAATTGATATGTATGATCAAATCTTTGGCAAAACAATACAACTTTAAAGATATATAAATTGTAAACATATAGTGTATACAGTACATATAGTGATGATGTGTAGCTCAGTTGGTAGAGCATGGCGCTTGCAACGCCAGGGTTGTGGGTTCGTTTCCCACGGGGGCCAGTATGAAAAATGTATGCACTCACTAACTGTAAGTCGCTCTAGATAAGAGCGTCTGCTAAATGACTAAAATGTAAAATGTGTATATTGAACAGTGTAATCATGTATACTGCCAGTTCCAGCACATAGAGAAACAGTAGGGACCTCTTGGCCAATCATATACTCTGTTACTGGCACCTGTTTGGCTCTTCTCTCCTATGGGACGGAGAGAGTAAGGCACTGATTGATAGATTGGTTGATTGACGGTTAGTCAGATGTTAGTGAGAATGTTGCTGGTCACCATGGAGATGGTGAGCGTGCCCGGGAGGTCGTTGTCTTGGTGATTACCCTTGTCCCTCAGGTGGACGGTAACCTGCTGGGGGTCGCCGGGGTCAGAGGTCAAACTGACCTGACCCAGGAAGGAATCCATCAACACGTTGTGGTTATACACCTGGAGGATGAATAAAGTTGTATTGAATTGAATTGAGAGAACGGTTACTTATAGAAACAACACTAATTGTGATGTTCACTCTACTTTAACTCCACTTTAACCCACATGCACACAAGCACGCACACGGACCCCACCCCCCAGCAGTCTCCTCACCTCTATCAGTATAGGCTGGTTAGTTTTCTTCCTGTAGAATAGAGCCTTCGTGTCGAAGGTTGGGCTGCGAGTGTCTTTATAGACCGGAGAACGAACCTTCTCCCCCTCACAACGAATGATCACATATGGGTCTGAAGCTGCAACACACACATACAGACTGTCAAGAGGAGAAGAAGACAAGAAAAGGACCAGAACAGAGAAGAAAAAGGAACGGACGGAGAAGGGAGAGAAGGTTTGTATACCTCCATCAGAGTCTTGTCCAGCCAGTCCATCTGCTCTGTGGACATGAATCTGAGTGACCAGGGAAGGGAAACCACACAGTCCTGACCAACACGTCTGGGCTGGCTCATCTAGGGTTAACTCTCTATGGGGGGAGGTGAGAGAGAGAGAATGAGGAGAGTGAGTGAGTAAGTGAGTGAGTGAGTGAGTGAGTGAGTGAGTGAGTGAGTGAGTGAGTGTGCATGTATGTACCTGCAGTCAGCGGGGATGTCGGTGAAGATGCGTAACAGGAGGTCTCCTTCTAGAGTGGGGTCAAAGGTCGTGGGTATGATAACATAACGACCCTCCTTCAGGGCACAGCGTAGGAACACACACCTGGAGTTGATGTACACACTCCCACACACCTTCTGCTGCCGAGTGTGCATACGGTACTGCCTGTTCAACTCAACCTACACACACACACATTCATTTTAATTAACACTTCCATACACACACACACACACACACACACCGTGAGGTGATAAACACGCACACACACTTCTCACCCGGTGTATCTCGAAGCCTATAGCCAGGTTCTCTCCCTTTCCCTCTTTAGGTCTGGCTCTCCTGTCTATCTGCTGTAGACATACCAGCACCTCATCCTCTGGCTTCTTCACATTGAACACATACTACAGGGAGAGATACACACACATTAATACACACACACACACCCGTCCTATACATTAATACACACATAGATAAACACCCCCCAATCCCTACCCCTACCTGTGGGTTCTGTAGGAAGGTGTGTTTGTTGTTGGTGCAGCCCCCGGCGCGGTTGCGGAGCGGGTTGTCATGGTTCTGCCAGGCGCCCTTTAGAGAGCTCTCCTCCCAGGTCTTGTGGAGAGACAGGTAGGAAGTGTTGATCAGACGACACATGATCAAATCACTGAAGTACTGACAGAAGTCATCAAATGTCATCCTGGGGTGGGGGGAGGGGAGGGGGGGGGGGACAGGAAAATGGAAAGTCATCAAGCTTCATCCTATGGCCATCCATTTTCTCAGCCGTGTGGAGGAAATGTTAGGGTTCATGGGTAGAGGTCATAGGTCAAGGGTTAGAACTCACCAAAATTCTCCATCGTCCTGCACCGTCACTCCGATCTTCTCTCTTTCACTCTTACTCACCTTCCCCCACTCCTCTGAGCTGAGAGAGAGGAGAGAAGTTGTTGCAGAGAAGTTCTCTATCGTGCAGTGTTTGTCTGAAGGTGTGGTGTGTAGAGTGAAAGAATGCTAACAGAACAGAACTGAGAGTAGGGGACTCAAGGTTCTGAGACATGGACACCAACAGTGGCTCACATGGACAGTTTCCCCCAGACCTTTGTGCCGAGATCCTTTTTGGAATTTTCCTATGATACAGGATATAAATTAAACAAACATTCTAACAGGAATGAACCATCTATCTGTGCTAAATATGTTTCCCTGTTGGCCTACACTACCTCTCTCCACCAGCAGAGGGAGCAGTGAGTCAGGAACAGGTCTATATACACATACATACTTACACACACACACACACACACACACACACACAGAGGGGCATGGGTTCATCCAAGTATACATAATAAAAATAAAAAAAAAACATATATATAGAGGCTCATTTACTGCATTTCTACACAATTTAAAAACTCACCTGCCTGCTACGCACTAACTCAGCACCAGGATTAAAACTCTAGTTCAGTTTCATGTTAAGTCAAACAGCAGTTACATTTACATTTTAGTCATTTAGCATACGCTCTTATCCAGAGCGACTTACAGTTAGTGAGTGCATACATAATAGTTTTATTTTTCATACCCCCCATGGGAATCGAACCCACAACCCTGGCATTGCAAACGCCATACTCTACCAACTGAGCTACATCCCTACCTAGCCAAAGCAATCTACTACAGCCATCTTTAGTTCTGCAATGTGTTGAAAAAAAGTCACGCTGTTCCCTGCAACTGCGTCAATGTGCTTTCCACAGAGAGGAAGAGGCGAAGCGAGAGGTTTCACTCTCACAAAAACCTGTCCAATATAAGGCCAATGCGTTTCAATAGGCTTATTTTGGCCATAAGCTTGGTCACCTGCCTTCCCGCCTTTGGGACAACGAATCCCATTATTAGGGCTTATACATGAGCATCTAGTCATTATATACAGATCTCTGTTCTCAATCAAGCCAGCCAGCCATACAAACAGCGTTCCCTCCAGCTCCCAGGGATCCGCATGGTCATAAAGTAATGCCTCTAAACTGCATTTGCCTTTTAATCTGGATTTGAATGATTTTCGTAGCCTATTTAAAATGTGTTGGTGTTGAGCTAGCTAGGGTATAACGACTGCCATACCCAGCCATACACACTCCTCCTCCCCCCTCCTACCAGGCCAGGTCTTCCTTGTGAAATAAGTATTCTGACCTAAATGGGACTTCTTGTATAACTAAAGGTAAATAACAAACATTAAAACCTACCTGTCGCTCCAGGCTCCGTTCCACTCTTTCTCTCCCCAGGGGTTTCGGAGTCGTATCATTGTGAGTTTGTCAGACTTGAAGTAAGCCATGAGGCCGTGGCCCAGCCGGACCTTTCTAACGTCTGTCACAGCGTAGGCGTGACCCTTCACCAGACCACAGGCCAGACGAGCCTCCATCTCCGCTGAACTGGCCGCCTGGAGGTAGTGGTGAAGGGTCAGGACTATAGGTGTGTGTGCGCGCGCGCGCGTGCATCTGTGTGTGTGTGTGTGTTATACCCTTATGGAGGCGCTGATGAGGCCTCCTCTGTTGTGGACCTTGAGGACTCTGTCGAACAGCGCTGAGCGTTTCTCCTCGTCCGTGCCCAACCCTTGCTCCAGCAGGTCCAAGGGCTCCGAGACGCCACCCGTGAAATCCACCAACGCATCCGCTGTGTTGCCCCCGTCCAATGCCTCGTAACACCCATACATCCTATACACACACAGTCAGCAAAAGCAATTCATCCTACACATAAACACAACAGTCTATCTATAGTACTAACTTGGCGTAGGCCTTCCCCACCAAAATCAGTGTGTGTGTGTGTGTACTAACTTGGCGTAGGCCTTCTCCACCAGGGCGCTCCAGAACTCGTTGCTGTCATTGGAGTGACAATACACAAAGTTGCCATTCGACGTGGGCAACCGGTCGTCGATGACAACATCCACCCATTCTCCAAAGCGCCAGAAGCGGAAGTGGAAAATTCCGGCGTAAGATTCCGGCTTGTTCTCATCCCATTCCTGGTCCTTATGGTCCGGAATCACCTGGGAGGGAGAGAAGATGCTTAGAACACGTCACAGTTGTTTGCCCTGGCTGGTCTAGCGGTCCGGCACACTTCTTTAGTATCGGCATGGGTTCCAATCCAGCCTACTGCCCTTTGATACAATCTCGCTCCAACTTTGCCCACTGCCAGTCTCTCTCACTATCTGCTCAATAAAAATCTAAAAAGATCTATTTAAAAGAACACATCACAGCTAACTAAAACAGGAGCCAAAACAAGCAACCATCTAGTGCATCATAACAACAAAAGCAAAATAATACATACAACCATGTACACACCACAAACAGACATAGGCGCATACCCACACAGATAAAAAAAACACACTTACACACACACACAGCCAGCCCAGTGTGTGTATATTAATAACCAGCCCATCCAGCTATGACCAACCAGCTCCCAGAAGCCCTCAGGAAAATCCCTGGTTCCTCTTCTGATGTCATCACTTCCTGTTGCCTAGCACCACCACACACCCCCTCCTAACTTATGGTTCTCCATCCCTCCCTCCCTCACTGTACATGCCACACAATCAATAGTCCCAACCAGAGAACCAACCCAACCATACTACCCTCTGGGAAAGGGAGGGGGAGGGAAAAGAGATGGCATAAGAGACAGAGACCGAGGAACACAGTGAAACTATCTGCAGGCACAGACACACAGAGACACAGATATCCATCCAGACAGACAGACAGGCCTCGCTCCCTCCCAGCACAGAAAGATGAGCTCTCAGACGGACACAGACTCGGCAGCCTCGTCTGGCTCAGCCCTGGAGCTACGCTTTGCAGAGGACACCTCTCTCACTGAGGTAAGACTGTTCACATGGTTGAGATGAGGTTGAGATGTGGTTAAGATGGTTGATATGTGGTTGGTGATTGAAATAGCACAAGCAATGGTTCACAGTTGGTTGTGAGTTTGATTCTTGCATGGGTCAGATATACTGAGTAATGCGTTTACTGTAAGTCACTTTAGGCAAAAGTATTTTCTAGTAGACATACAAAATTCAAAAATCATCTTCTGCTATGTGTAGTAGTTTGGTACTGTCTTAAATATGTGCTTATCTGAAAAAAAGTAGCCTATTTACCGACAAACGCATGGACAGTTTTCAGGAGTCGATTGAATGGTACCTGCGTCTGAGAATCCAGTACATCCAGCATATTGTAGTTATACTATTATAAAAAGTATTATTATTATTATTCTACAATGTGATTCGTCTGTGTGTCCAGTCTCTGCAGCGGAGCAGTGGAGTGGTCAAAAGTCTAGTTATATTATAGTATTATTACATTATTAATATAGTTATTATTGTCGCTAGGTGATGCGGCTGCGTGTCCAGTCCCTGCAGCGGAGCGGTCAGAAGCGACAGGAGGGGGAGCGGTTGCTCCTCCCCCACGAGGCAGTTTACCGTCTGGACTTCTCCAATCAGAAGCTGACGTTCGTCCACTGGTCGGTGTCTCTGATTGGCCATGGCAGAGTGACCGTCACGGGGATCTCCCAGCTCTGGACCCCTGATCTCACACACCTGATGACCCGGCAGCTTCTAGACCCCGTCGGAACATTCTGGCGGAACGCAGGCGACTCGGAGGACACGCCCCTCAAGTGTCTGGAGGCAGACATCCAGGAGTTCGGGGAGCGAATCGCGGAGCTGGCCAAGGTCCGCAAGGTCATGTACTTCCTGTTTGCCTTCAAGGAGGGGGCGGAGGCTGACAAGGTCAGCATCTCCGTGGAGTTCAATCAGGCCTGACCTACAAACCTTAAAGGGATACTTTTTGGATTTTGGCAATGAGGCCCTCTGGACACAGAAGTGTGTACTTCTCTGTGTCGAGTATGAAGGAAGATAGAGGTAGTTTTGCGAGCCAATGCTAACTAGCATTAGGGCAATGACTGGAAGTCTATTGGTATCTGCTAGCATTGAAAAGCATGCTAGCAGATACCCATAGATTTCCAGCCATTGCACTAACGTTAGTTAGCACTGGCTCGTGAAACTACATCTAACACAGACATAAAAATGCTATCCACACTTTCATCTGACTCTGGGGAAAGGGATAAAGGGCCTCATTGCCAAAATCCCGAAGTATCCCTTTAACTGATTCCTCTTCCCTCTAGTCTCCTTCTCTCCATTCTAAGGGAAAGCCTTCTACTACAGCCATTCTAGGTTGGACCAGTCTACACTCCTCTCCCTCTCGCTCTCTATGCCCCCCGCCCACACACACCCACCGAGTCCCATCTCTCATCTATGTGTGCGCGTGTGTGTACTTCCTTCCTGAGCATCTATCTATCTATGCATGTCAGTCAGCAAGCCACTAGAAACCATCTTCTGATAAAGGTACAGTAGGTTGCAGAATCACTAACTTAGGAGTTTATAATCCTATAGATACAGTTAACTGCCAAAATAAAAGAAACACCAACATAAAGTGTCTTAATAGGGCGTTGGGCCACCACGAGCCAGAACAGCTTCAATACACTTTGGCATAAATTCTACTAGTGTCTGGAACTCTATTGGAGGGATGCGACACCATTCTTCAACAAGAAATTCCATCATTTGGTGTTTTGTTGATGGTGGTTGAAAACGCTGTTTCTGCCACTCCAGAATTCAGAATTTATACATGACTAAGTATGATGGGATGTTAGTTAACTCAGGAACCACACCTGTGTGGAAGCAGCTGCTTTCAATATACTTTGTATCCCTCATTTACTGAAGTGTTTCTTTTATTTTGGCAGTTACCTGTACATTTACATTGAAAACCTGAATGATTTGAATGAATAGCTCGTTCTGAATATTAGAGAATATAATATATTAGAGAACCAATGCTGCAATGTAACTCCAACTACCTACTGTACTTTGACTCTAATCTACACTGTATTACTCTCCTATTACACTGTACTGATGTAGTGGTTACCATATACCCTTTGCATGAAATATCACAACTATATACTGTAAAACTGGCCATGTCCTCTACTACTGTCCAATAAAGATCTGTTGGTAGGTACTCTGTCCTGCTGTGTGTGTGTTAATGGTCAGGACAGGGGACAGGATAGAGATGGCTTAGCCTCAGGCTACAGTAGCAACGGTTGCTGTTAATTCATAGGACAATCAATACACACTCTCTCACACACACACAGACTGGACAAATGGTAGACTACATACCAGAAGGCAAATGTAACACTTTTGAGAGAGAGAGACAGAAAAAGAGAGCGAGATTGAAAGAGAGAAAGAGAGTGCGTTAATGAGAGTGATCCGGAGCCTATACAGTATAGCAACACCCTCCCACTGGATTAACAACAGGGTGTGTGTGTGTGTGTGTTGGGGTAGAGGGGACAGTAGGAAGGTACAGTCTGGTGCAATTAATTCTACTGTCTCTGTGTTAACGAGCTGCTTCTAGAACACATTGTTACCGACTCTTGATAGACTCCCGAGTGGCGCAGTGGTCTAAGGCACTGCATCGCAGTGCTAACTGTGCCACTAGAGATCCTGGCACAATTGGCCCAGCGTCGTCCAGGGTAGGGGAGGGAATGGCCGGCAGGGATGTAGCTCAGTTGGTAGAGCATGGCGTTTGCAACACCAGGGTTGTGGGTTCGATTCCCACGGGAGGCCAGTATGAAAAATAAATAAATAAATAATGTATGCGCTCACTAACTGTAAGTCGCTCTGGATAAGAGTGTCTGCTAAAATGACAAAAATGTAAAAAATAGAACATGTCGTTAAACACCGGGACTAAACAACCATTAATTAATCCAAACACACACACACACACACACACACACCACTACTACTCATAACAACAATATTTTATTCCCTGGGAGCTAATAATAACAGTCATGATGGTGCAGGTGTAACAGAGGTAGTTTAGTGAAGACATGTAACCTTGCCTGAGGCTTTAGCTCAGCGGACTAACACAGTCTTGTACCGGACACTAGGTTGGTCAACAGTCCCAGCTCGAGGGGAGAGAGCTTTATCCAGAGAGCCTGTGTTAAGAGGAAGACACACCATAATGAACATTGGTTGTGTGCAGTAGATCACCTTCTGGGTGGCACTTCAACATGTAGAATCATCCGGGAAATGAACAGAAAATGCTTAGAACTCTTCATCGGCCCGGTCTGTTTAGCTCTCTCCTGCCAGGTCTGTCTCTTGGGTGAAATAAGCTCTCCAACCCAACAGCAGCTGTTTCCTCAGTGACAGACCCTCTGTTGTTCAGGAAATGGAGGAACATAATAAACCTGCTCAGTTGTTTCAGATGAAAGATCAGAGCCCTCTCTGTAATGTGATGATTTAGTGATATAGGGGTACGGAGTTAGATCATGCCAGTAAGATCACTCCACAACTTGAAATATCGCCAATTGCGCTGCCCAATTGGTACCTTTTCGGTGGTGCAATTGTTAAGTCATTGTCATGCAGGGCAGTCACGTGTGCTTGTGAAGCAAAGGACTACTATTTTGAGCCATTGTACGGACAGGGACAATGGAGGAGGTGAACCTGATAGCAACACAGTGACGTCCTTCAGGCTAGGGGTAAGGCGCTAGGCAGAGCCTCTCTGAAGTGGTGGAAAGTTGAACACAAAAAGTTGAGACCAGTGGGATTAATGCTAATGATTCACTGTGAACTCAGTGGAAAAAAACACACTGACATCTTAGAAGGGCCACACCACCACACACACGCATGCACAAACACAAGACACTCCTCCAAATAGGAGCCGGAAACGATAATAAATTCCAAGTCATTCCGTGTGTGTGTGTGTGTCCATGCTTGTGTTTTTGTGGTGGGGACAACTGTAAATCCTTCTCGATCAGGTCTCTAATCATATTCTCCTACTGCACGTCACACACCCAAGGCAAACACACGCACAGCACGCATGCACATGGCCAGAGAGTCTTACCTTTTGCCACAGAGTTTCTCTGGATGCCAGGGAGGAGCAGGCAGCTACGAACCAACAGTTCCCCAGCTGGCCCTGGAGGAGGTCATGAGCACTGATACCATTCACAAACAACTTGGGGTTATCACACAGCTCCTATAGAGAAGGAGAGACAACATGGGGTTAAAGCTAGATTTACAATACTAAGTAACGTCTCTTAACAACATGAGGTTAACACAGAGGGGAGGGTGGGAAAGAGACAGAGGGGGGTGCAAAGCAAGAGAAAAGACACAGAATATTAGGCTAACCCCCCTTTAGAAGACGAAGAAGAACTTGTTTCTGAGATGCTTCCGAGTAGAAGCCAAGAGAACCATTAGTGATAAAGTTCTCTCTCTTCCTCCATCCATCACTCTATCCTTGTGATCTCATGTTAATTAATGGCACTCAGAGACTGTTGTGTGGCTGTGCTGTGCTCTGAGCTGACCACTAATGGCAGGCTGGGGTGGAGGGAGGGTTTCCCAACAGTCTGGATGCATCCCAACTTGCACCCTATTCCCTATATTGTGCACTACTTATGACCAAGGCCCAAAGCGCTCTGGTCAGAAGTAGTGCACTGTGCAGGGAATACAGGTTCCACTTGGGACCTCTAGAACCACAGATTGTTAACTCCCTTCTCCACCCCTCCCTGCTCAATCCCTCAGCCCCAGCAGAGAGTAGCATCTCTAGGCAGGGTGTTGTAGGACATAGGGCTGAGTTATATGGCCAAAATATAATTTCAGTCTTTTTTAAAATTTGACGGTATTTTATGTTTTTGTATAATAAAAGTTATACATATGCTTTATGAGTAGTGCGTGACCCTAGGGTGGCAACACATACATTGTAAGTGATTTCAATAGGTCTTTCTCCATTCTGATTGTTTTATACTGTCCAATTCAACCAAAAATATATTTCAGCATTTTCATCAATTTCTGTATTTCCTGCACTCATTTGAGATCATTTCCATACTGCCATGTAGGGCTGCACAATATAAGCAAACAATCTAGGCCTTCCTTTTAACCGAATGTTGCAATTGTGATTTGACTTGCGATTTATAGCAAAACACTTGGGTGAACTGTTGGAATCATGGAAATAATGATTCATTCTATAGTTAGAACATAATAGTGGGCACTTTGAATACAGTGTTGTTTCGCATGACAATGAATGAAAATGCCAGGGAGGCGTTATTGTGACAGGGTAGGAACCAAAGTGTTGATAAGTGTTTCCGAGGGGACCCTATAATCCTTGGCTACATTGAATGTTCTCTTAGCTAGTTCATGTAGCTAACATTCTTGCTTCGCATATTCCTCTTTGATTTAGAAGATACTGTTGCACATGCTGATTAGGTCTACACCATCACTGGTATTATCAGGCTGTATAGCTAATTACGTTTGCTCTGAATCAATACATTTATTAGCTAGCTAGCGATTAGCATTAGCCGCTAACAAGATTTGGGCCCAACTTGCTAAGAAAATACAAACTAGCTGTTGTAAGAAGCACAAACTAATAGTGTAATTATAGAACGCTAGTGGATTTATAATAAGAAGCAAAGTGAAAACAGCATCGTTGTCATCAACATTGTTGCACGTGCTGCATTGACAATGCAGACTGAACGCAAGTGTCTCGTGGTTGAGGAACGAGAAATGCGCTCCGCGAGTGACAGAGGGCGGGGCTAGGTCTGTGTGGAAAGCGGCTTGGAGAGAGAGAGCGGAGAGAGATGACTCAAGTAGCGAAGTAAACTATATAAATGGACGTTACACATGGCGTATCACATTTAGCAAACCAAACATTCAAATACCATTATAGAAGGTAAAGTAAAAACCCAAACCGGTCCGAGCATCAACACCGGTAAATCGTAAAATATAGTACACTGCCCAGCCCTAGTAGGACAGTACCAGGCTGTGGTGGTGATGTAGGCCCTGGAACAGGACCGGAGGAGGACCAGGAGAGGAGGAGGAAGAGGAGAAGCAGGCCTGACAACACTAAACTACTCCTTGGGACTGTACTAGACACTACTATAACTAGAGGATAACAGGGGGATCAGAGGTCTTGTGAAAGACATTGGGGATGAGAACCTCTGGTACACTCCCAAAGAAGATCAGTAAGTCTAACACACTGTAGGGTGGATCATTTTCTCAACCCGTTCCATGGTTCGCTGCTCTTAACACACACACACACACACACACACCACCACACCCTACCCGCTCTTTCTCTGAGCCAGGGAGCCCTCCTGAGGAATCTCACTGGGTGAGAAGTAACCTTTTGCCTTGGGCTTGAACAGCTTCTGTGTTGGAGCAAGGCTGGATAAAAACAGGAATACAATAGATATATTATCTATGAGTAATACCTTTACACTACAGCTTTATTTACTGGTCCAACCAGTCCTGCTGTTACACCCTCCCTTACCTGGACAATTATACTGAGTATAAAAAAGTAGAACATATCATGGGAGCGGCATGTACTGTAACAGATTCATATCTGAACACTAGGCACACACACACGGTTGTGAATCAGAACAGACAGACAGACGGTAGGTACTGTAGGTAGTCACCAGAGTGTTGCTGTTTGTTTTACCTGACTGTCATGATCACTCTCCCTCTGGACGGAATGTCTACTCTACACCTCATATACCTTCTCTCTCTACATTTCTCTCTTTATTTCTCCATCTCTACCCATACCTCTCTCTAACTCCCTCTTCATTCATTTGTGTTCTCACTCTCTCCCCCCTCTCTCTCTGAGGACCTGGAAGCTGTCAGTGTTCAGTCTCCTGTGTTCAGACAGTCAACGCTGCGTTAGCTCCTGATACAGCTCAGTGCTGCGCAACCGGGGTGTGTGTGTGTGTGTGTGTGTGTGTGTGCGTGCGTGCGTGCGTCCGTGTTGCAATAGTGTTTACATCTATCAGCAGTGATAACCTACTGGTCACTTGTCATCTGATATTAACTACTACCACTCCTGTTTGGTTGGTCACGGCGCAAAGGTTGGGGAAATGTACACACACACTGTTCGAAGGGTTCATAGAGCAGAACATTTCTTCCATTCAATCCTCTATTCATTCCCTGACATTTCTTCCATTTCTTCCCCCACCACCTCTCTGGCTGAAAAGCCGTGAGATAAACAAACTCTGTCGGATGCTTATTCAAACACCTTAACTCTAGAGCTGGCACAATTACCGTATAACCGTGTAACTGACGGTTATGGATAAAGACCATCATGAAAATAAAATAACCCTCATATCCGTAAAAATAAAATAATGAACAGCTCACTGAAGATGGGACGGCCGGGCAATCGTGCTGTTAAGTCCGTTTCTGCGATAACATGGACTCTTAAAAACTGTGATTTTCAAACACTGAGATTCGCGGTGATGTGGGGAGCAAGAAAACACCCTCCCTCTGGCTAGAAAGTCATTGCAAGTTTTGACTTTAAATCCTACCCTGTGGTGTCAGATTTTTTGGGGGGGGGACTTTTCTTATCTTTTTAACCACAGATCATAGAAACGCACTGTTTACACATATGTGGACACTGGTTTGGTGCTGATGATGAATATGAGGTTGAAAAGTGGCGGAATTGCCCTTTAACGCTCCTATTCCCCCACACACACACACCTCCCGTCAGTGTGTGGTACCTTATGGTACCTTAGGTCTCTTCCAGGTGATGGTTCCTATGCTGTTGGTCTTGTAGAACAGAGACTGGTCCGTAGCTGGAAACAAAGAGTCTTCAAACAGGACCCGACGCTGCTGGCACTCCCTACGCAGGGAGGAGTAGCCCTGGCCTTCATATGGCACCACCATCACCCTGCTGGAACACACACACAGCAGCAAAACACTGGTTCTCATATGACACAACCATCACCCTGCTGGAACACACACACAGCAGCAAAACACTGGTTCTCATACGACACAACCATCTCCCTGGAACACACACAGTTACACAAACAAGTCCAAACAGTGTATAAATAATATTTTCAGGATGGAAATACGCTTTTAGTGTAAACTTAAACGACTAAAACCAGACAAAGTATGTAGAAATTATAATGGACCCATAACATTATATTTTTAAATAAGAGAGAACTAACAGTCGCCTAAATAAAAGATAGATAATCAGTGAGAATAAAAAATTCACAAAACAACGAATTTAGCAGTATTGATTTTGCTATTATGTTTGAACAAAATAACACTGCATCAGTCATGGCAAAATGCATAGAATTGCTAGATATTAGCTTCAAACTGCAACATTTTCTCTCAGCTCCATGGCAAAATGTGTATAATTGCAGGAAAATGGCTTAAAAATGCATCTACACCTCCAGGATGGGGGCCGGCGCACCCATTGCCACGCCGACCACCTAAGCCACTTTTTGATCCAGAAAAAACCCTGATATTGTTAATGGTAGCACAGGAGGTTGGTGGCACCTTAATTGGGGAGGAAGGGCTCGTGGTCATGGCTGGAGCGGAATGTTATCAAATAAATCAAACATGGTTTCCATGTGTTTGATGCCATTCCATTCGCTCCGTTCAGGCCATTATTATGAGCCGTCCTCCCCTCAGCAGCCTCCTTGAAAGCTAAATTTTTCTGGTGGGGAGTCTATTATGAGCTTTATGCCCAGAAGAGGGCAAACAAGAGAAGGGTGTGTGTGAGTGACAGAGACCCATTATTTACATTCTATACTGACTCCTCCCATTGAAAGTAGAGAAGAAAAAAAACACTGTTGTACAAGGATATCCTATTTTTCAACACACACAGCACACACCATAACTCTCCAGTCACGTGACAAATACACACAACAGACACTCCTAGTTTACCCATGGATCACTGGGAGTAACCAGCTCCAACTCCAATGTTAGATCAGAGGTTATCAGACCTTTTAGCATAGTGTGCTTTTACGGTCTGAAGTTTTTTTGCATAGAGTCTGTCTGCTAAACACACAAATTGCTGCTGTTTACTGGTCGAACAGTCAGCAGGACTCTCTGGTAGTCATGGAGATGCTTATGGGATGTAGCCAGGCAGTGTAATCATGTTAGCGTTTGACAACCCTGTAAAAGACAGAACACACACTACTCAATGCAGACAAACACACTACACACACACACACAGGGTTTACCATAGACCTCTCCTAGAGACGAGAGGAGGGGAAAGAAGAGGGATGAAGTGAGTGGTCAGTTCACAACAGCTAGAAGTACTAACTACACTGAACAAAAATATAAACGCAACATGTAAAGTGTTGGTCTCATGTTTCATGAGCTGAAATAAAAGATCCAAGAAATGTTCTATAAGCACAAAAGGCTTATTTCTCTCAAATATTGTGCACAAATTTGTTTACATCCCTGTTAGTGAGCATTTCTCAGTTGCCAAGTTAATCCATCCACTTGACAGGTGTGGCATATCAAGAAGCTGATTAAACAGCATGATCATTACACAGGTGCACCTTGTGCTGGGGACAATAAAAAGCCACTTTAAAATGTGCAGTTTTGTCACACAACACAATGCCAAAGATGTCAAGATGAGGGAGTGTGCAATTGGCATGCTGAATGAAGGAATGTCCACCAGAGCTGTTGCCAGAGAATTGAATGTTCATTTCTCTACCATAAGCTGCCTCCAAAGTCGTTTTAGAGAGTTTTGCAGTACGTCCAACCGGCATTACAACTGCAGAACACGTGTAACCATGCCAGACCAGGACCTCCACATTCAGTAAAATCTTTGAAATTGTTGCGTTTATATTTTTGTTCAGTATACACACACACACACACACACAACACTACAGGAATACTGTATGCAGTTCAGTCAAACACCGCTACTGGTTGGACTTAGTCTACTGGAGGTCTAGATGGAGCTATCATGGTACTACCAACAACTATCTATTCCTTGCAGATCTGAGGGAGTAGGAACTACGGAAGGGGACTAGGGGTATGAATGGAATGTGTCTAAGAAGGGGACTATTGGGTTCTGTCTGGCCTGACAGGAAACAGTGTTATCTCCACCTGTCAAAATCACTCCTACTACTCTGTTACCTCCATATCACTCTCATTCTCTCCCCTCTTTCAGTCCTTTTACGTGCACTCATCTCGTTTGCTCTGCCTGTTTGTTATAACTCGGTCTCACTTTCCTTACTTTCTCCATACTGCTCTTCGTTCTATCCCACACTCATCATGTATCACTCTCTCACTCTTTGTAAAGTGCATTCAGAAAGTATTCAGACCCCTTGACATTTCACATTTTATTACGTTACAGCCTTATTCTAAAATGGATTAAAATCGTTTTTTTCCATCAATCTACACACAATACCTCATAATGACAAAACAAAAACAGGTTTTTAGAAATTTTAGCAAAAACGGAAATATCACATTTACATAAGTATTCAGACCCTTTACTCAGTACTTTGTTGAAGCACCTTTGGCAGAGATTACAGAATCAAGTCTTCTTGGGTATGATGCTACAAGCTTGGCACACCTGTATTTGGGGAATTTCTCCCATTCTTCTCTGCAGATCCTCTCAAGCGGTCAGGTTTGATGGGGAGCGTCGCTGCACAGCTATTTTCAGGTCTCTCCAGAGATGTTCGATCAGGTTCAAGTCCGGGGTCTGGCTGGGCCACTCAAGGCCATTCAGATGTCCCGAAGCCACTCCTGCGTTTTCTTGGCTGTGTGCTTAGGGTCGTTGTCCTGTTGAGGTCCTGAGCGCTCTGGAGCAGGATTTCATCAAGGATCTCTGTAATTTGCTCCGTTCATCTTTCCCTCGATCCTGACTAATCTCCCAGTCACTACCGCTGAAAAACATCTCCACAGCATGATGCTGCCACCACCACGCTTCAACGTAGGGATTGACCTGACGCTTGGCATTCAGGCCAAAGAGTTCAGTCTGGGTTTAATCCGACCAGAGAATCTTGTTTCTCATGGTCTGAGAGTCCTTTAGGCAGTGGTGTAAAGTACTTAAGTAAAACTACTTTAAAGTACTAAAGTAGTTTTTTGGGGTATCTGTACTTTATTATTTATATTTTTGACAACTATTACTTCACTACATTCCTAAAGAAAATAATGTACTTTTTACGCCATACATTTTCCCTGACACCCAAAAGTAATCGTTAGATTTTAATGCTTAGCAGGACATGAAAAATGGTATAATTCACACTTATCAAGAGTACATCCCTACCGACTCTGATCCGGTGGACTCACTAAACACAGATATTTAATTTGTAAATTATTTCTGAGTGTTGGAGTGTGCCCCTGGCTATCCGTAAATAAATTTTAAAAAAACAAGACAATTGTGCCGTCTGCTTTGCGTAATAAGGAATTTGAAATTATTTATACTTTCACCTTTAATACTTAAAGTATATATTAGCAATTGCATTTACTTTTGATACTTAAGTATATTTAAAACCACATACTTTTAGACTTTTACTCAAGTAGTATTTTACTGGGTGACTTTCACTTGAGTCATTTTCTATTATGGTATCTTTACTTTTACTCAAGTATGACAACAGTCCTTTTTCCACCACTGCCTTTAGGTGCCTTTTGGCAAACTCCAAGCATGCTGTCATGTGCCTTTTACTGAGGAGTAGCTTCTGTCTGGCCACTACCATGAAGGCCTGATTGGTGGAGTGCTGCAGAGATGGCTGTCCTTCTGGAAGGTTCTCCCATCTCCACAGAGGAACTCTGGAGCTTTGTCAGAGTGACCATCGGGTTCTTGGTCACATCCCTGACCAAGGCCCTTCCACCCTGATTGCTCAGTTTGGCTGGGCGGCCAGCTCTAGGAAGAGTCTTGGTGGTTCCAAACATTTTCCATATAAGAATGATGGAGGCTACTGTGTTCTTGGGGACCTTCAAAAAAATGTTGGTACATTCCCCAGATCTGTTCCTCGACACAATCCTGTCTCGGAGCTCTAGGGACAATTCCTTCGACCTCATGGCTTGGTTTTTGCTCTGACATGCACTGTCAACTGTGGGACCTTATATAGTCAGGTGTGTGCCTGTCCAATCAATAGAATTTACCACAGGTGAACTCCAATCAAGTTGTAGAAACATCTCAAGGGCTGCGTTTCAAACTCAAAGTAGACAGCCCTCGGCCCTAAACCCTCAGCCCTTGAATTATGTTTTACATTGTCATATCCGAGTGTACCTTAAAAATGTCCCTTGCCTAAGCGAGGGAGTGATGATCAGAGAGGCAACGTCCTTGGTGGAAATCTTGAAGTTGAGCTTAGAAACAACCAACCAAAAGCAATGAATGTACCTAGTAAGCTAACGTAGCTAGCTACAGTTACCCATAGCTGGCTAGCTAGTTTTATAGTTTGGTCATTTATTGTAATACATTTCAGAATTCCAAAAAATATGTTTATGAATCTAGTTATGTTTTATAGGCTCCTCACTACGAGACTAAGCCAATTTGCCAACGCTAAAATCAATGTCTATATTTTTTTGCAAGCTTCATACTTTTTTCTGACATGCCGAAAATGCAACCTTGTTGATTAAATGTAACACTCTCTCACACACAGGGGAGGGCTGAGTGTCTTACATGTGACTGCAGTTTGCATTGAATTGTGGGTCATATCAACCCCGCAAGTGACCAAAGTTGTTCACTCGCTCCCTCTAGCTAAATTGAGGGCTGAGGGATCTACGTTAGTGAATTGGACCTCCACTTAAGATGGCAATCAAACTGCATCCGGTTTCGACAGGGATTCCCCCGAGGGAAAGTGGCTAGCGCAAGGGCTGAGGGGGTAAAAAGAACGTGTTTGGACTGCAGCCACGGATGATCAATGGAAACAGGATGCACCTGAGCTCAATTTAGTCTCATAGCAGAGGGTCTATGTAAATAAGGTATTTCTGTTTTGTATTTTAATATATTTGCAAAAATTTCTAAAAACCTGTTCTCACTTTGTCATTATGGGGTATTGTGTGTAGATTGATGAGGAAAATAAATAATTTTATCAATTTTAGAATAAGGCTGTAACATAACAAAATGTGGAAAAAGTCAAGGGGTCAGAATACTTTCTGAATGCACTGTATCTCTATCTTTACCATTAGAAAGACTAACAGTATCCTAATCATGACCCACCTGTCTCAATCAATGAAAGAAGATTTGAAATAGACAAGATGGTGGTGTACACATTGTTGGATTACATCATGGAGCAAAACATTTATTTAATAATGGAGCATTTTCTAAAATTCAAACGAACCACCTGCAACTGGACACAGACATTTTAGAAAATACATGTTTGGCCGAACCGATAACAAAGATAGTATTGCCAAGTTAAGGTTGGTCAAAATTCTCTGTGCTAGGCCAAACAGTACCTATCCTGTAAAGGCTAATGGAGCGAGCATTACATTAGCCCGTTACAATCTGCTAGCTACTCTAACCACAACACCAACCCAATGTTAGCAGAGGGTGTGACTGGCATGGTGTGAGGGTGTTCAGGCATAACACCATAAGACATGGCACAGACTGAAATGGCAGAGACAAACTATACTACAACCGTCTCTTTGTTCACAGTTCAGTCCCCATTAACCATACTCAAGAGTATAGAACTCCACTGAACAGTTGAGTCCTACATGACTCATCCGGCTTTAGAACTTCACTGAGGAGAAATTAGGTGGGGATGGAGAGAGAGAAAGTCAGGATTCATAACAGACCTCCACAGTTTGGCCCAAAGGTAGTAGCTCTGCTCAGTAAGTCTAAACACATTTTACAGATGCTGCAGCTGCTGGGGAGAAAGAAAGTGTATATTCTGCTCTCCAGCGAGTAAGCTAAGCATATCAACCACACACACAAGGAGATAGTAGACTATTTAACTGAACTAACGCCAAAACGTGTTTTATACTTGAAGACACAGCAGTTGGTAGCCAAGTAAAACTCAACTCCACGATGTACTGTACTTCACATCAACGGAGTTGCGCAACGACTAGTGTGGGCGGACTGGAGCTCCGACATCACATACAATTCAGTGGTGTAAAGTACTTAAGTTAAAATACTTTAAAGTACTACTAAAGTAGTTTTTGTGGGGTGTCTATATTTTTGAGTACTTTTACTCCACTACATTCCTAAAGAAAATGTACTTTTTACTCCATACATTTTCCCTGACACCCAAAAGTACTCATTACATTTCGAATGATTAGCAGGACAGGAAAATGGTCAAAATCACGCACTTAAAGAGAACATCCCTGGTCATCCCTACTGCCTCTGATCTGGTGAACTCAGTAAACACAAATGCTTCATTTGTAAATTATGTCTGAGTGTTGAGTGTACCACTGGCTATCCGTAAATTTAAAAAACAAGAAAATTGTGTCCTCTGGTTTGCTTAATGTAAGGAATGTGAAATGATTTACACTTTTACTTTTGATACTTAAGTATATTTGAAACCAAATACTTTTAGACTTTTACTCAAGTAGTATTTTACTGAGTGACTTTCACTTTTACTTGAGTAATTGGCTATTAAGGTATCTTTACTTTTACTCAAGTATGATAAAAATCAGTTTCTATAAAAAAGTTTAAATAAATTAATCTATCGTCATACATTTCCGTCAAACCGACTGGCTGCTTTAATTAGGGCCAGTTTACCTTGGAAGAGTTGACTCCCTCGGTGACGTATTTGTTTCTCTCCGGTCCTACTGGGGCTTCAGATCCCCTGTTCTCTCCCGGAGTCTGCTCTTCTGATGCACGAGCTCTTCAGGGCTCACTTGCTGTCCCTTTCTCGCTCTCTTTTTCTCTCTTACACACAGGGGAGGGCTGAGTGTCTTACGGCAGGAGCTGAGCTCTACTAGTTACTCCGGTTCCGTGACCATGTTGATCAGAAACATGTGGTCTATTTTAGTGTCGACTCGACATACTGCTATACTGACATGATCAAGTTGAATCAATGCTCTTGAAAATATTAATTGGATCCTACTGTTTTTCACATAAAACATTTGAGAATAAATCCACGTCTCTTTTGGAAAGTGCCTAGTTCGGCTAATTTCCAAACAGTAGTCTATTTCTCCCTTGTCATGAAAAAAAGTGACTATCTTTAGATTCCGGGCAAAACTCCTCACCTCACGCTTCATAAAGAATTTAAACTAAAGCAACTTAACAACCCATTATTTTATATTTTTTTCAGAATTAGGTCTAATTCGTTTCAAAACGCACAAAGACAGATATAATGTTGGTGTACAACGTTTTCGAAGATGTATGCCTGACTGCACAGTGGCATGCGTTTAGGCTGCGTTCACATAGGCAGCCCAATTCGGATCTTTTTCACTAATTGGTCTCTTGGCCAATCAGATCTGAAAAAGCTCTAACGTGAAAAGATCTGATGTGATTGGTCGAAAGAACAATTAGTGGAACAAATACAAGAATTAGGCTGCCTGTATGAACAAATCAAATTGCAGATCGGTCAATTTGCCAGTCTGGAAACAATGTAACGCTTTCATCTAATCCGCATCAGATTACAGTTTGTTTGGAAACAACACGTTTTTCACGTCGCTGCTATTTACAGTACTGCAGCGCCCCCATGTGGCCACCGGGTAAAAGGACAACAGCGTAATGTACTGCCAGGTAGAGCCAGTGGCCGTGACCGAGGTAGCCATGTGTCTGTCTGTCGCGCTGTGTCATTAATGTTTAACCCCAAGGGACCGGAGTCACCGGACATATGAAAAGTCATGTGAGAAACTGCACTTTACACTTTTCTGAACTGAAGAAAGACAACATTCACATCAGACAACGGGGGAGATGGGCATGAAACATCTAACTTGTTAGTTTAATTTAAGACGGTTTGTTGTATAAGGAGATACACTCAGAACAAACTACACAGTAAGTAATAATGATACTGTGATGAGGATCAGTGTATTGAACAATTATTTTTCCCACAAGGCTATTACTTATTCACCCTGTGTGTTTTAATGAAGGAGTATGCCAAGAGAAAGTTTGTCTGATACTTGATTGGTTAATTGATTTATTGATTGGTTGATTGCTTTATTATTTATCTGTGGAATATAAAAACATGTTATGAGGTATATGTAGCATTCTGGGAAACATTGTCCTTACTGTGTCCCTGTGTAGAGTGGTGGGGATGGGGAGAATTATGGGGTCTCTGCTGATTGGCTCAGCCCTCTGTATGGGCGTGGTCAGTCTAACCCTTAGCCACACCTCCAGGGTCAGAGTTCACAAAGGGAGGAGCCTCACACTGCCCTGCATGAACACAACACATACAGGTGAGATAACACACACACACAAAAAAGACTACCTTTGTGGAATGTCCCCATACACCTGTTATACTGGTGTTTGTGTGTGTAGGAGTGGTCCAGTACTGGCAGACCCCGTTCGGTCGGGTCCTGAGCAGTCTGCATGCCAACCAGAAGGATGTGGTTGCTATGCAACGAGATGGTAGCCTGCGGATCCACATTGCCTCTCCTCACCACAGCGGCCTGTACTACTGCGTCCTACTGGCCGGAGGACAAACTACACTCACATCCTACCTGCTGTAAGTACTGTTGTAAGGCATCCATGTTGTGTTAATACAGTAGTGTATTATATAATAGCGTGCCATTTGGGACTCACCCATGCATTCACTCTTTAGCTCCCTCAGGACTGCCAGCAGTCGACAGGACCCTGTGCTCGAACCCAGGCGGACGGTCAGGAGTGTTCTGGGTGATCATGGAGATGAGAGGGATGTTCCCGTGGTTTCTGACGGTGCGTTTGCGGCGGCGGTGACGGCATCAGTAGTGGTGACGTTCCTGGTGGGGCTCAGCTCTGGAGCTCTGAGCAGGCCTCTACTGGACAGGTGCATGGGTTTATCTACCTATATTAAACATCTATTCACCTTTATTTTACATTCGATAAAGATGAAGTTCAGTATTTTACAACTTCATGTTAGATGGTTCCTCACCCTGAAAGTAGAATATAGGCCAGGAGAAACTAAATCATGGTTAGCTGAAACTTGTAGTGGTTGTTTAAAGAAAACCGAACCATGGATTGATTAGTTTCTCTTGGCCCATAGACTGCTTTCAGAGTGAAAGTAGTCTAGTTGTAAAACACTGAACTTCCCATTTAAACAGCATCAACATTAAATACAGATACATTTTACCAGCACTCCTTCTCTCTAAGGTGTGTGAATTGGGTGCGGTCGCTAGGACAGGGACGTCGTAACCATGGTGAAACAGTCAGCGTGGCATTCCGGAAGGATGTGGAACAAGAGGATGAGGATGACTCTGCCTCGACGACAAGCGTTACCATGGATAAAGTCAGCCCATCTCCACCGGCCAAACCTCAGAGAAGCTTCAGGGGCAAACGTCATGAAGAGAACACTGCTTATCTGGAGGGCTGCGACCAGGGGAGAGGAGAGGAAGGGAGGGAGGGGGGAGGAGAAGAGGGGATGGAGGTTGGAGACAGCACTGATGGAAAAGAGAGGAGCAGGAGAGAGGGGGAGGAAGGAAGAAGAGAGAGTGAGGAAGGGAGAGAGGGAGAGGAGGGGAGGACAGAATGTAAGGAGAGGAGGAAAGAGAGCAAGGGAGAGGTTGAAGAGGGAGGATCTAGAGGCGATAGTAGCAGTGATTCAGAACAAGGGTCTGTTGGGGCGAGACAGGGGGGAGAGGTGAGGCAGGGGGAGGGAGAAGAGATGTGTTCTCCTCCCCAGCCAGCTAGACGGAGCCGTGTGATTCGTCTGTACCAGTACGATGAGGAGGGGCATCGCTATGGTCACCTGCCAAACCCCTCCCCCATGGAATGTACTTCCCCTGCCCCCCGGGCCAAGCAGCGCTCACTGTCCCTCACCAGGCTCAACACCATCATGGCTGCTGCCACCGCCAGCCCCCTTGACCCCCAGAGCCCCCCGGGCAGAGACTCAGACCCTGACGAAAGGGACACAGCCAGTCCAGCCAGCCCATCCCAGGGCCAGGAGAAACCCGTATTTCAACTGGAGATGTGACATACAAGATCTGGGCCTGTATTCATAAAGCGTCTCAGAGTAGGGCTGCTGATAAATGATCCAGTCCTAACCTGTCCATATAATCTTAATCATTACGAATTAAAAGGCGAAACTGGTTCTAGATCAGCCCTCCTAGTCTTGATAGATGCAGCCCCTGAGCAGAAAGATCAGGGTCATGTTCAATAGGGCATACAGAGACACGGTACCAAAATGGTTTGAAACAGAAAAAATTTTGTATTTCTTACTGGACAACTTTAACAGGTAGTGCCTCGCCATTTCACTCCATTGTAAAACATTTTCTCAATCACAAATTCTCACACACAAATTCCCAGAAACACTTGAGATTTTAACTTGTCATCAAATCCAGCAGATTCCATGATTATTTTGTAAAAAGCAATTGGAAATAAAACATTAAAAATACATGTTAACTTTGGATGATTGTGTTAATTTAAAGTTAGTCCCAGTGTATTTGGTTGTAACCTTTTCCCCAGGCAATACTTGCACATAACAGTGGCTTGCAAAAGTATTCACCCCCATTGGCATTTTTCCTATTTTGTTGCCTTACAACCTGGAATTAAAATGGATTTTTTTGGGGGGGTTGTATCATTTGATTTACACATCATGCCTACCACTTTGAAGATGCAAAATATTTTTTATATTGTGAAACAAACAAGAAATAAGACAAAAAAATGGAACTTGACCGTGCATTACTATTCACCCCCCCCAAAGTCAATACTTTGTAGAGCCACCTTTTGCAGCAATTACAGTTGCAAGTCTCTTGGGGTACGTCTCTATAAGCTTGGCACATCTAGCCACTGGGATTTTTGCCCATTCTTCAAGGCAAAACTGCTCAATCTCCTTCAAGTTGGATGGGTTCTGCTGGTGTACAGCAATCTTTAAGTCATACCACAGATTCTCAATTGGATTGAGGTCTGGGCTTTGACTAGGCCATTCCAAGACATTTAAATGTTTCCCCTTAAACCACTCAAGTGTTGCTTTAGCAGTATGCTTAAGGTCATTGTCCTGCTGGAAGGTGAACCTCCGTCCCAGTCTCACATCTCTGGAAGACTGAAACAGGTTTAGTCAAGAATTTCCCTGTATTTAGCGCCATCCATCATTCCTTCAATTCTGACCAGTTTCCCAGTCCCTGCCGATGAAAAACATCCCCATAGCATGATGCTGCCACCACCATGCTTCACTGTGGGGATGGTGTTCTCGGGGTGATGAGAGGTGTTGGGTTTGCGCCAGACATAACGTTTTCCTTGATGGCCAAAAAGCTCAATTTTAGTCTCACCTGACCAGAGTACCTTCTTCCATATGTTTGGGGAGTCTCCCACATGGCTTTTGGCGAACACCAAACGTGTTTGCTTATTTTTTTCTTTAAGCAATGGCTTTTTTCTGGCCACTCTTCCATAAAGCCCAGCTCTGTGGAGTGTACGGCTTAAAGTGGTCCTATGGACAGATACTCCAATCTCCGCTGTGGAGGTTTGCAGCTCCTTCAGGGTTGTCTTTGGTCTCTTTGTTGCCTCTCTGAATAATGCCCTCCTTGCCTGGTCCGTGAGTGTTGGTGGGCAGCCCTCTCTTGGCAGGTTTGTTGTGGTGTCATATTCTTTCAATTTTTTAATAATGGATTTAATGGTGCTCCGTGGGATGTTCAAAGTTTGGGGATATTTTTTTATAACGCAACCCTGATCTGTACTTCTCCACAACTTTGTCCCTGACCTGTTTGGAGAGCTCCTTGGTCTTCATGGTGCTGCTTGCTTGGTGGTGCCCCATCCTTAGTGGTGTTGCAGACTCTTGGGCCTTTCATAACAGGTGTATCTATACTGAGATCATGTGACACTTGGATTGCACACAGGTGGACTTTATTTAACTAATTATGTGACTTCTGAAGGTAATTGGTTGCACCAGATCTTATTTAGGGGCTTCATAGCAAAGGGGGTGAATAGATATGCACGCACCACTTTTCCGTTATTTATTCTTTGGAATTTTTTTTAACAAGTTATTTTTTTCATTTCACTTCACCAATTTGGACTATTTTGTGTATGTCCATTACATGAAATCCAAATAAAAATCAATTTAAATTACAAGTTGCAATGCAACAAAATAGGAGAAATGCCAAGGGGGCTGAATACTTTTGCAAGGCACTGTAGCACTAATAAGCCTGGAATAACAACAACTATAGTCTGGCCTATATAGGAGTGAACATAAACATTTATCATTATGAGTTTAGCGAATCACACGACTGCAAGACAGGGCTCCAAATTAGAGGTACACAATATGGGATGAAGTGTTCGGAGGGAAGTGATTGATTAAATATAAAGCCGATGGCTATTGGCTCTGGACTTTTTCGTGTTCTTTCTATTGGGTTAAAGGCCCAGTGCAGTCAAAAACGTGATTTCCCTGTATTTTATGGGGTTAGGGTTAGTGTACAAAACATTGGGAACGCCTGCTCTTTCCATGTCATAGACTGACCAGGCGAATCCAGGTGAAAACTATGATCCCTTATTGATGTCACTTGTTAAATCCACTTCAAATCAGTGCAGATGAAGGGGAGGAGACAGGTTAAAGAAGGATTTCTTGAGACAATTGAAACATGGATTGCGTATGTGTGCCATTCAGAGGGTGAATGGGCAAGACAAAAGATGGTAGTAGGTGCCAGGCGCACCGGTTTGAATGTCAAGAACTGTAACGTTGCTGGGTTTTTCACACTCAACAGTTTCCCGTGTGCACCAGGAATGGTCCACCACCCAAAGGACATCCAGCCAACTTGACACAACTGTGGGAAGCATTGGAGTCAACATGGGCCAGCATCCCTGTGGAATGCTTTCGACACCTTGTAGAGTCCATGCCCGACGAATTGAGGCTGTTCTGAGGGCAAAAGGAGGTACAACTCTATATTAGGAAGGTGTTCCTAATGCTTTGTACACTGTGTATATTTCCATACTGAGGCTGGAGTAATACTGTGAAAATTATGATAATGTACTTTCAGTGTAAGAGCTGTTTGAAAAGACAGCCTGAAATTACAGCCTGTTTTGGCCTGTCTGGTGGTCACCAGGCAGTACATTTGTTAATAGACCAATAAGAAGCAGTTCCAAACCTCTCTGCCAATAACATATAGTTTTCCCCTCCCCACTCAGACCACTCCCAGACTGTCCTAGCTAAATTCTTGCTTGAGAAATTGGTATTTGCTAAGTTATTTGTTAGAAGCAAGTTTGGTTGTACCAATCAGAGGTTAGAAGCAGGTTTGGTACAATTCCATTCTTTATTCTTGTTCAGAAAACATACTATAAACGAGGTAAGACTCAAAAATGAAGGGAAAAAAATGTTCAAGGAAACCGATAAATTCCCCAGTCGATCTTAACAATGGCTAGACAACTGTGGCCACAGATGCAATATATATGAAAAATAGTTCCCTCTTTAGTTTAGCTTTTTGTTTGTTTTCTTCTTGTTGAACTTGTTTAAATGAACACTGGAAAAGTATCTTCAGAGAGAGAGAACTTCACTGTTGGCTCACGAAGCACAGAGGCCGTCACTGGAAGTGTGTGTGCGCTCCATGACACCGTATGCGTGTGTGTGTGTGTGTGCACAGTCCATGGAAGGTGTATATGTGCCGTTTCTGTATATTTCAAACGGAGGGAGAACATCTTCATGTGTGCTTCTCTCTTTCGTTTTCCTCCTGCTCCCTCTTTCTTCTCTCCGCTATAACGCTGCCAGCCGAGCTTTCTGCCACTCCACAAACTCATCCAATAACACCGGCCCTGCAGAGAGAAAGAGTAGTGTTAGTGTGAGAGGGACTGTGTATGTGTGTTTTTTTATTTGTGTGTGTGTTTTTGTGTGGTTTAGTGTGTGTGTGTACTCACAGGCTCCATCCTCGTCATAGTTACTGAGGTCTGTGCTGACTGTACGACTGAACTCTAAGACGTTATACCACTGGTCCTTATTCATCACCTTGTACTTGGACTGCTGCAGGGGAGGAGAGAGAAGCGAGGGGGAGGAGAGAGAAGCGAGGAAGAGTGGGGAGAGGGGGAGGACAGAGAGAGGAGGAGATAAGGGGGTGGAGAAAGGTGATAAATATTAGGAGCGAGTCAGTACAGGAACCACACAGCTGTGTGGTCAGCATTGGGTGTGTGTTACCTCCAGAAACTGGTTGAAGACAGGGAACAGTGGCCATGTTCTCCCCAGTAGCAATGCTAGCATGGACTTAGCTGTGTCCATGTCCAGACTCCTCTGGTCCTTATCCTGGGAGAGGGAGGGAGGGGGAGAGGGAGGGGGAGAGGGAGGGCGGCAGAGGGAGGGGTAAGAGAGATGATAAAGAAGAAGAGAATGTAAGTACAGTGCAGAGATCCAGAGTTCCTCTGTGAAGATGGGAGAACCTTCCAGAAGGACAACCATCTCTGCAGCACTCCACCAATCAGGCATTTACGGTAGAGTGGCCAGACGGAAGCCACTCCTCAGTAACAGGCACGACAGCCCGCTTGGAGTTTGCCAAAAGGCACCTAAAGACTCTCAGACCATGATAAACAAGATTATCTGGTATGATGAAACCAAGACTGAACTCTTTGGCCTGAATGCCAAGCCTTATGTCTGGAGAAAACCTGGCACCATCCCTACAGTGAAGCATGGTGGTGGCAGCATCATGCTGTGGGGATGTTTTTCAGCGGCAGGGACTGGGAGACTGGTCAGGATCTAGGGAAAGATGAACGGAGCAAAGTACAGAGAGATCCTGGATGAAAACCTACTCCAGAGCACTCAGGACCTCAGACTGGGGGCGAAGGTTCACCTTCCAACAGGACAACGACCCTAAGCACACAGCCAAGTCAACGCAGAAGTGGCTTCGGGACAGGTCTCTGAATGTCCTTGAGTGGCCCAAGGTGCTTCAACAAAGTACTGAGTAAAGGGTCTGAATACTTGTGTAAATGTGATATTTCCATTTTTTATATATTTGCAAACATTTCTAAAAACCTGTTTTTGCTTGGTCATTATGGGGTTTTGTGAGTAGATTGATGAGGGAAAAAAACAATTTAATCAATTTTTGAATAAGGCTGTAATATAACAAAATGTGGAAAAAGTCAAGGGGTCTGAATACTTTCCGAATGCATCCAGATCCTCTCTTCAAGAAGTCAAACCATTTCCTGACTATGAACCAGTGATAGAGGACTCACCCTGGCAAAGTCGAAGGCGTATCTGTAGATGTTTTTAAAGATGATCATGTCGTTGAGCTGATTGCGCAGGTAGTCCAGTTTCCCCTGTAACCTCTCTATGCAGTCACACCTATAGGGGGGTGTAGTGTCACAAACACACACACATGGTTTCCCAGTCACACCTATAGAGTCAGAAGCATCAGAAACATAGACATGTGATGTGGTAAATCAAGGTTACTCACTGTAGTAAAGTCATTCCCTTAAGCCACTCCTCCTTAGTGAAAAATCCCATATTTGGCGCTTCTAGTTTCCATGCTAAAACTAACATGATAATCTGAAAAAGAGAGAGAGAGAGAGAGAGAGAGGGGGAGAGAACATACATCATAATTATCAACGATGGATGGCTGGATGGATGAAGAGAAAAGAGGAGGAGAGGAAGACTAACGTTTTCTGGTTCCACTCCAATGTCTTCACAGAACTTCTCCATCCCCTCTGGACCCAACACCTCATCTGGACCTGGCACACACACACACACACACACGGGAAGCATGCACAAAACACACACACACACACACGGGAAGCATGCACACACACACACACACACACGGGAAGCATGCACAAAACACACACACACAAAATGGTATAAATGACTCTATATTTAGTGACCAATAATCAACTTCAGAGTTCCTTGCGACTTAAAAAGAGTTCTATCCGAGTGTGTATCAAAGTTAATAGGCCGTCCTATTTTTGTATCTATGATCATCATGATATGACAAACAGTGCCTTCAGAAATTATTCACACCCATTGACTTATTCCACATTTTGTTGTGTTACAGCCTGAATTTAAAATTGATTAAATTGAGATGTGTCACTGGCCTACACACAATATCCTAGAATGTCAAAGTGGAATTATGTTTTTATACATTTTTACAAATGAATGAACAATGAAAAGCTGAAATGTCTTGAGTCAATAAGTATTCAACCCCTTTGTTATGGCAAGCCTAAATAAGTTCAGGAGTTAAAATGTGCTTAACAAGTCACATAATACGTTGCATGGACTCACTCTGTGTGCAATAATAGTGTTTAACATTATTTTGAATGACCACCTCATCTCTGTACCTCACACATACAATTATCTGTAAAGTCCCTCAGTCGAGCAGTACATTTCAAACAGATTCAACCACAAAGACCAAGGACGTTTTCCAATGCCTCACAAAGAAGGACACCCATTGGTAGATAGGTAAAAATAAACTAAAGCAGACATTGAGAATGGTGAAGTTATTAATTACACTTTGGATGGTATATCAATACATACAGTCACTACAAAGATACAGGCGTCCTTCCTAACTCAGTTGTCGGAGAGGAAGGAAACCGCTCAGGCATTTCACCATGAGGCCAATGGTGACTTTAAAACAGTTACAGAGTTTAATGCCTGTGATAGGAGAAAACTGGATGGATCAACAACATTGTAGTTACTCCACAATACTAACCTAAATTACAGAGTAAAAAGAAGGAAGGCTGTACAGAATAAAAAACATTCCAAAACATGCGTCCTGTTTGCAATAAGACACTAAAGTACAACTGCTAAGAATTTGGCAAAGAAATCAACTTTATGTCCTGAATACAAAGCATTATGTTTGGGGCATGTTACTAAGGGAGTTATTAGCCCAGTTACAGCTCATTTCTAGTCAGCAGTGGGGGAGTGGTTGCTTCCTGCAAGAGTACAAAACGTGTGCATTTCTAATCATCTTTGAAAAGCAAGTCAGGTAAATAGCATTTTTTCTGTCTTAAAGGGGCAGTGTTGTATTTTGAGACAGGCTTGAATAAGCTAAGTAGCCAATAGGCAGAGGGTAGCATAATTTGTCTGATTCTCTGTAATAATGGTAAGGGAATAATAATGAATTTTATTTTGTAAAGTGGTTTCTTGCATCAAACACCACAACATTTTCAGTCACCTTGTCTGAAGGACAAGTGGATCAACAGGTTAATGTCAATCCTTAAAAGGTTGTTTTTCCCAAAAAACTTTTATGGAATGTAGGCCTACATTGAACACCACATTGGCTGCTACTGTAGGCTGAATGATAGAACAGCTATTTCCATGTTAAAATGTTATGAGATGCATTTTCTCCATTGTTTTTTATGGAAGGCCACTCTAATAGGCCTAGATTATGATAAAATAGCAACAGTAGCCTAATTGACCACTGTTATAACTAACTTAAAGCAGGTACAGCCTCAGTGTTCAAAGTAAACACGCGCCACAAGTTGCACAGAGTTTTCACAACGTTCAAGTTTGCGCTCAGAGCAGAAATTTGCTCTGTGCCGGAAAAAAATAAGAGGGAACATTGCTCAAAGCTGTAATCGCTGCCAAAGGTGATTTTAACATGTATTGACTCAGGGGTATGAATACTTATGTAAATGACATATTTCTGTATTTCATTTTCAATAAATGTGCTAATATTTCAAAAAACATGTTTTCACTTTGTCATTATGGGGTATTGTGTGTAGATGGGTGAGAAAAAATTTCTGAATTCAGGCTGTAACATAACAAAATGTGGAATAAGTCGAGGGTATGAATAATTTCTGAAGGCACTGTACCTGTGTACTCGTAGAACCAGGCCAGACATTTCTTATTGGAGAACTGGTCATCTGGGCTGATCAACCGGCCTGGAGCCTGGGGTCTGCAGAAACTACAACACAGGATAGAACACAGTCAGAAACTACAAAACACAGGATAGAGCACAGTCAGAAACTACAACATACAGGATAGAACACAGTCAGGAACTACACCACAGGATAGAACATAGTCACTAAACAGACTCAGACACATGCATGAGAGGAGTTCTTAAGATATTCAGTGTCACACACACTCCTCCCCCCCTCCTCTCCTGCGGACTGACTGAGGTCTGTGCTGCATAAGGGGACAAATATGTGCTGAGTGTTGAGTTCCCCAGTCAAGCAGCCAGGCTCACTGCACAGAGCAAAGCCAGCAAGCAGCAGCTGCAACACACACACATGGTGGAATGGGTGAGGAGAAGGAGGGTCTTCAGTAGAAGGGTTGGGTGAGGCAGAGTTCCACTACCGCTCTAAATACAGCAGGTTTTTGAGGGGTGGGGGCCATAAAATGGGGTTTGTGTAGGGGGTGGAGGGAAAAGACCAAACATCCAATAGTGAAGGATGGTGGGAGAAGTGGTGAGGTGAGGAGCAGGAGTGGTGAGGAGAAGGAGAGCAGGGGTGGTGGGTGAGGAGCAGGGGTGACGGGTGGTGGGTGAGGAGGGGTTCCTCACCAGGTGATTTTACACTTCCTGAGTCCCGGGTCATCTGACCCTGAAGACTTCCTCTTCTTCTTCACAGGCATCGCGGAGTCTCCACACGGGTTAACTAGCTGGGCTGGGTCCACACACACACACACAATGAATCTGTCAGCTCACTCAGCTGAGAGCCATACCATAAACAGTATACTATTTACAGATAGTATATAGGAGAAGTACCTATGTATTTCTGGTCTCCTTGTCCATTCAAATCTATAAGATTCTATAATAAAAACACAGTTTACAGTGAGAGACTTGAGGTGATGACCTACATAGTACCATAACATTATAAAGCATACATAAAGACAAGACAGTATGGTCACATTACATAGCTAATCAACTCTCAGAATGCCCCTGCTCTGGCAGTGGCTCAACTAGCTATAGTACTGGGCCATCCCAATAGTTCACTCGAGTCTGTTAACTTACAAATCTGTCCAATGTCTGTGATACCGTCTGTAGGTCTGCCTCCTCAGCCAGTCCGAACACTGTACTATCCTACAGCAACAGACAGACAGAGAGCAGGAGGAGAGGGGAGATGACATTGTAGCTAATATACTTTGTAATGTGTAAGTGGTTTTCACGGTTGTGCGCCAGACAAGGCGTAAACCACAGATCAGATAACTCCTATGTTTAATGTTAGCCAGTTGGCTGTATATCGAAGCAGCTAGCTCATCTAAACAAACAGATCTCATCCAACGCATGCATCGTTACTTGGCTAGCTGCTATCTGGTCAATAAGTTATGTGGACCTTAGCCCATTCAATAGACAGTAGCTGTAGTGGTGTAGCGGTGCCTGGAGAAGTGGGTATACTCTCTATTTTTTTTAAAGGAAAGGCATCCTGTGTGTAAAATTTTATGTTTTCCTATAGTTTATGAAGTCACTCTCGAAATCACCATATTTTTTAATAGAAAAACGAAAGTAATTGGATGATCTAAATCCACAACAATGCTTTAAAACCACACCAGGAGACCATTTATGAGGTCTGGGAAAATCAAAACAAATATTGTGGGGAGGGTGTAGCTGCCCTTTCATTCAATTGTGTGCCTAGCAAGAGACCATTTGGCTAGTGGTGTTTCTGTACTGTACAATGTAGGCCTACAGTACCGTACATGTGAGTTTGCTAAACAAATGCCCTACCGATTGATACAGATCATAGATATCATTCTGCCAGGTAGACGTACTTTGCAGTCAACATTTAATTGGGAAGACTTTTAAGGAAAGCCTTTAGAAATGTTCATTCAAACAGCGCATGATGACTGAACTGCACTTGGCAAAGATTCAACCAAGACTTCGGATGAAACTTTTGGCGTCAAACTGGGCCAGCATCCCTGTGGAACGCCTTCGACACCTTGTAGAGTCCATGCCCCGACGAATTGAGGATGTTCTGGGGGGTGCAACTCAATATTTGGAAGATGTTCTTAATGTTTTGTACACTCAGTGTATTTCACGTGCTTTGCGATTCCGGTTCTGCACTCCCAAGCTCTAAAGACCGGAAGGGAGACCTTACCAGCCAAAATTGGATGCTCTACGTCCACAACAATGCTTAAACCACATCAGGAGACCTATGTGGACCTTTCGGTTGGAAGCTGATAAACAAATGTGAAATAGCTGGCTACTGTAGAATCAGAGCTAGCGGCCAGATTTCATCCAAGTTACTTTGATCGTCTAGTTAGCTAATGTTACATTTCTACCGGATGCTTTCATGTACAGACAGCAGACACATCAACGATCGCTACTCTACTAGCTACCTAACGTTAGTTACCTAGCTAGCTACCCAGTTAACGTACACAGAACTACAACAAATAACGATATGCATCGACACACATACAGGAGTTTCTCCCAATTATTGTTGTAGGTGCTAGTTAACGTTTAACAACGCTGGCCAGAATAACTGCGTCACCGTAATGTCGAACGGAGAGAAAAATTAATAAACCCACTGCACTGGGTAACTAGCTAGATAGTCTAAATACGAACTATAGTACAATGTACGGAAGAACGGTTGTTATCAAATCCAATAAAACATATATTGACAAGATTTCGTATGACAGGTCTAGCCTGAGTGCTAACGTTAGCTAGCGGCTAGGCAATTTAACTGCGATTACAAAAGCAAAAGGCAAAGGCTAACTAGACAACTAGCTAACAACATGCATTGATTTTCGAAATCAAATGTAATGTATCACATGAGCCGAATATAACAGGAGTAGACTTTACAACGAAATGCTTGCTTACGAACCTTTCCCAACGATGCAGTTTAAAATGTAAAATTACCGGATCAACGTTATTTTGCAATCAATTACCTAAGGTTAGTAGCTAGCTAAGTGAAGCAAGCAATATTATCTTGATCTGGCTTAATCATGACTATACATGTGATTAATCATCTTAACCACAAAAGTAACTATCTGCATAAAGATTACAACAATACAGACACGACTGGGGTGTTGCTTATTTGTTGTTATCAAGAAAGACATAGCTAGCTAACGTTAGTTCGAGTTAGCTAGAAATGTAAGCTAATTAGCTAGCTACCTAGCCAACTAACACGGGTAGCCAACAGCCAGCTACTTTAGCTAGTCAGTTCGCAGGTTATTTCTGTCATGATGTTCAAAAGCCAACAGTAGTCGAATACGTGGGACCAGCAAAGCAATCTGTATTTATCTAGCATGTCTAGCTAGCTAGAATACATGGGGTAAAGAGATCAATCAAATTCGACCAAAACAATGGAAACGATTAGCTGGAATGCTAACTAGCTAGCCAAGTTAGTTTCTCAACACAACAGTCAGAAAACATATTTAGCCGTTGTTGGCTAGCTAGCTAAATATTTGTCACAGGTTTACGTCAGTTCATCCACGGTTACAACACAGTTTTGGATATTAAAAGTATGTGAATATTTTATGCAAACCTTGGATTCCAAGAGTTGTGTTTCTTTTTATGAGAGTTGATCATGCACTTTTACGGTTGCAATCTGACGAGCTGATCACTTTCCAAGTGGTAAAAGCAAACTGCTTTCTTCCGGGGCAACAGAGAGCTATGGAACGTACCACATGATTTCAAGGGGTGCGCGATTGAGTCGTACTCGCTATGGAAATAAATCAAATTACAGGTCGAATTTCTATTTGACCGTGCTTGATTTTAAATAATATTGAAATCATGAAATTGGTTTAAAAATAAATATATATAAAATAACTAAGGATTAGGTATAAATAAAACAATCCCCTTCCTCCCTCTACCAGAAATGACATACACGTCACTTGTCATATCTTCTGCCTGTCTCTTTCCCACATCTCCCTACAGTGTGAGGCATCTGCGATCATAGCAGGTCAATTTAACTTCGCCATTACTAATGATTTATATGTCAAAAGGCCATCATCACACGATCTTCTGTGCCATAAAGTTTCAGACCTTTTGGAAGAGGCTATGGTATGTCCCGTGTAGCTCCGTAGGTAGAGCATGGCGTTTGCAACGCCAGGGTTGTTGGTTCGATCACGGGGGGCCAGTATGATAAAAAAAAAAAAAAAATGTATGCACTCACTAACTGTAAGTCGCTCTGGATAAGAGCGTCTGCTAAATGACTAAAATGTAAATGTTAACATGCAGGAAGGCTACTATCAAAGTACACTCAGAGGAAGAAGCAAAT
>NC_059196.1:24751852-24796852 GCF_020615455.1 Coregonus clupeaformis | reverse complement strand
TGAGTAGTACACATACTGTATAAACCATATCTCCACTGGTGAGTAGGACACATACTGTTTAAACCATATCTCCACTGGTGAGCTTATAAACCATGTCTTTACTGATGAATACACACGAAGCACATAAACACAACTGCAGATGATCAGTATCATTTGCAAAGCCAACCTGGTTGAAACCTCTGAGATCTAAGTGAATAAATAATAATTTTATGTACAGCTGTTGTCCTTTTCACTAGCACCCAAACAGTCCCCCCACTTGTTGTACTGACCCACTGGGCAAAAACTGGTTCAATCAACATTGCTTCCACATAATTTCAACAAAACTATTCAATGTGATGACGTTGAATCAACGTGGAAAACTGATTGGATTTGCAAAAAGTCATTAACGTAAGGGAATTTCGTATATTTTTTCACCCAGATTTTAACCTAAATCCAATTATATGGTTTGGTTTATTTCACGTTGAATTCACGTTAGTTGACAACTCAAATGTAAATCAAAACTAGACGTTGAACTGACGTCTGCACAGTGGGGACCCAGTAACTCTAGTGTTTGACCTCTGACCTTCCCTCTAAATCTGTAAGCAGATTATGACCACAAGTTGTTTTTCATTTCATTCATTTTTCAAGGTTTAAAGTTTATAAGCAGCTCTGTCTGAGGACTCCATTCTTCCTGATGATGTAGTGCAGTAGAATGCCTAAAGGAGGAATGAGTCCTGATTAGAGTGATTAAAACCAGCCCAGGTCTGAACTGTGGAGGCTGGTACAAGCTAGTGTGTGCGGTGTGTGTGTGTGTACAGGCTGGAATCAGAGGCAGGCTTCAGAGGGAGGTACAGAGACAGGGTATATGGGCTGTAAGGGGAGGTACAGCGGTAACAACTATTATTGTAGACTCTAATGTCCGGCCACCACAGCCCACGTCTGGTGGAGGATTGTGGGTAATTAACAGAGCGATCAATAGCCTCAAGAGGAGAGTTTATCAACCACTACTCCAGATAGATAGGGAGATGAGAAACAAACACAATATCATTATCCTTCTGGTGTGGATAGTGTTTGGTTGACATAAACCTGATAGGAACAAGATAATCATTCCTCCAGTGAGAGAAAGGCATTATTTTTCCTGAATATCTACAATGTGAAACATCAAATCAAGGGAGCCAATCTGAAATTAGAAATGTAATGTTCGCACCTCGTAATTTTGATGCTATTATTTTTTGCAGCTTTCGCACCAGTAAAGGAATCGGCTACTCTGCACATTTCGTGGGCAACTGTCTGATCGTGACATCACTGAAGTCTAAAGGCAAAGGCTTCCAGCACTGTGTCAAGTATGACTTTCAACCTAGGAAGGTAAGAGATGCTTTGACGGACGTCACTGTGCTTGCTTAATTGTACCATCTCAAACCGATACCAGAACCCAGGACCTCTGCCTTGCAAACACACACGACCGCCCTCCTGAAACGTTCTTAGCCACTTGCGCCACCGAAAAGTTAGCAGTTCGGCCGTGCAAGTGGAGACTACAAGGGTGACCAGGTTTCATCTGTTACCCTGGTAGTGATCAATGGTCAGTGTGGTTACACCAGCCTACAGGTCACATAGCTGATGATCAGTAGAGGGCTTATGTAGCAGTGTGCAGGTCCCAAATGTGAGTGATGGTGTGTTGAGGTGCTGCTGATTTAGAATAGGACCATCAGTCTGCTGCTCTATAGGACTGTGTTGATCTTGTCAGAATGTTATGGATGAGGCCTGACCACCAGCCTGTTGCTATGTGGGTACTATCAGGAAAACCCATTAATGATCTCTTTGGTCATATGTATCAAGCGCTTTAGGCTGTTTTTAAACAGCCAACCTACCCAAATTTCAGCAGGTATTGTGCAAAAAACCCACTTCAGAGCAACAAAAAAACTAATCTGACTGTCCACACAGAGGTCGCATATGGAGGATCGGGTTTGTATCAGGTTTGAGATCCACATATGGAGGTGGTATAAATTGGAAGTCAAAAGATGAGATTCCATGTGGTTTTGTGCTGTTTACACATTAGGGAAAAGATCAGATAGGAATCAGAAATGCAAATAATTGGCAAAAGATCTGAATTGGGCTAGGAGTAGGAGTGCTGAACTAGGATCAGTGCTGATCTAGGATCCATGTAATCTTATTCATTGTGATCTAAAAGGCTTAATCAATCCTAAATCAGCACTGAGATGATTGATGCATACAGCCTCTGGTATCTAACAGTGACATCATCTTAATAAAACTTTAGAACATCTTTACAGCAAACTTAGTATAACTGTGGTTTGGAAAAGGCAAGTTGTGTATGGAGTACTGAATTCTGCTGTGTTGGTACAGTATATGACACAATAGATCATATACAATGTGGGCAGTTTGACTTTATTAACAGATCATCAGGGACAGAAAATACAGCGCAATTGTTAGGATAGACAAACATCTGTCACAACAAAACACTCCTCCCTCCCTCTCCTCCTCCTCCCCTCCCTCAAAAAGTTTGGGCTCCGCATGTGGATCTCAATATACCCCAGACTTCTGTCACCACTAGACTTGGCCAGCACTGCTATCAGAAGCCTAGCCAGTAGCAGACAGTGTCTCCGGTGTCCTCAGACCAGGGAGAGAGACCTGCTCTGTTTAACACTCCCGCAGCTGGGTGCACAGTGAGATGAGCTGAGAGTATATAGAGGGAGTGTATTGTAGCTTGGGATGTCTGACACCCTACCTGTCTCTGTCCCAGTAGAGATAGCAAGCTGGCTCAAGGCTCAAGGCTGCTCTCAGACAATTACAGCCTTCGGTTAAACAGCTGTCAGAAACCATGGTGTGTCTGACATGGCACCCTATTCTGTACATAGTGCAACACTATGTACGGAATTAAGTTCACCCTCTCGTCCGCTCCTCTCTGCACAAGGTCAATGTTTCTATTAGTGAAGTCATCAGTGATCTTCATTAAAGTAGAGGGCAGACTTTGATCTAAAGATATCCTCAAATCAATTATCTGCTCTCCTGGTGATTAAAAGTGATCTTAAAGGGGGCATTGCCTCTTAATAGTCAACTGGAGTAATCTGATCCACTCTGCCATAGTCCTGTTAATTATGTGTTTAAATCCTTTTGATCTGCAGTAGATCAACATAGTGAGGGTTGCAGCTGTAACTGCTTCATTTAAAACTTTAAATTGAGATGATCCGTTTACAGGTTAGATTTTCATATGTATCAGAGAACCGCCTTGTGGATAACTGTATGGTCTGTAATAGTGTGTTGTCTATACCAATGCCGAATGTATGGATAACTGTATGGTCTGTAATACTGTGTTGTCTATACCAATGCCGAATGTATGGATAACTGTATGGTCTGTAATAGTGTGTTGTCTATACCAATGCCGAATGTATGGATAACTGTATGGTCTGTAATACTGTGTTGTCTATACCAATGCCGAATGTATGGATAACTGTATGGTCTGTAATACTGTGTTGTCTATACCATGCCGAATGTATGGATAACTGTATGGTCTGTAATATTGTGTTGTCTATACCATGCCGAATGTATGGATAACTGTATGGTTTGGAATACTGTGTTGTCTATACCATGCAGAATATATGGATAACTATATCATCTGGAATACTGTGTTATCTATGCTATGCAGTAGGCCTGTGTAATACTGCTATTGTCTCAGCAATATGTATGAGATCAGAGCTACTGAATCACATGATCCTATTTGGTCTCTAGATGATCTGGGTGACTGAAATGCATCCACAATAGGCTGTGTTTAAAACCCTGTTCATACAGTGGATTGAATGGGTTGTAGTTTCTAGTGTTATTATGTGTGGAGCTGCATGCACACGCACACACTATCTCTCTCTCTCTCTCTCTCTCTCTCTCTCTCTCTCTCTCTCTCTCTCTCTCTCTTTCACTCACTCACTCACTCACCCACTCACTCACTCACTCACTCACTCACTCACTCACTCACTCACTCACTCACTCACTCACTCTAACCCTCTCTCTCCTCTCTGTGTTTCAGTGGTACATGATCAGCATCGTCCATATCTACAACCGCTGGAGGAACAGTGAGATCCGTTGCTATGTCAACGGTCAGCTGGTCTCCTATGGCGACATGGCCTGGCACGTCAACACCAGCGACGTGAGAATGCTCCTCATTGCTGATTGATTGGTTGATTGATGCTTGATTGATTGACTGACTCTCCTGTCACTGCTCCTTCCTGTTGTGAGCCCTATGCAAGGTCGTGTTCAGGCACATTTTGAACAGTTTTGAAACATTTCTTATTGGATGTGGAGGTATTACCTGTTTTTCACTCCGTTTTCCCCTGTTTTCTTCCCCACTGAACACGGCCTTGGTGGTAGTAATATTTGTGGTTGTGATGGTTGTGGCTGTGATATTTGTGGTTGTGATGTTTGTGGTTGTGATATTTGTGGCTGTGATGTTTGTGATGTTTGTGGTTGTGATGTTTGTGGCTGCAAATGCAGCATTTGATCATCTGCCACAGTTTGAAATCATCAGAGCCAAGATTGCGTCCCAAATGGCACCCTATTCTCTATATGGGCCCTGGTCAAAAGTAGTGCACTATAAAGGTAATAGGGTGCCATTTGGGACACAGCCAGAGATGCATAAATCTTTTGTGGTGCTCATTGAGTTTCAGCGCTGTGAGAGAGTTTACTCCTGGGAGCAGAGCTGCGTTTTCAAAGCTTCCATTTGAATAACCATTTATCAGGGAGATGTTTGAAGAGAGGAAGGCCGTAGAAGAAGAGACAGGAAGGGAGGATGACAAATTGAGAGAATAGCTTCATGTAATGTGGGAGAAAGATGAAGGCTGCTATCTACAGAGTTAGGGCTAGATGGGGTATGTGTGGTGGATATTATTATAACCCACTTCTACAAGGCAGGGGTTACAGGTACAGGTTTATAAGGACAGACACACACACACTATTGGCTCTGGTCAAAGGTAGTGCACTAAATAGGGAATAGGGTGCCATTTGGGATGCAGGCTTAAGTGTCTGTCAGCCTTCCTTCCTCTCTGAGTAGCAATCTATTAGAGGCCCTGTGACTCATGCGCTCTCATAATTATCCTATTTGCCCATTCAAAAGCTGTCATCAGTTTTTTTTGTCTGTTAATTGCTCTGCTACTCAGCTGTCTTTGAAGATGTGCTGGATGTGTTAAAGGACATGACCCTATCCTCTCATCTCCGTCTCAGTGTCCGTATAATGGCCCTAACCATTTCCCAGAACAATATACAGTGGGGAAAAAAAGTATTTAGTCAGCCACCAATTGTGCAAGTTCTCCCACTTAAGAAGATGAGAGAGGCCTGTAATTTTCATCATAAGTACACGTCAACTATGACAGACAAATTGAGGAAAAAAAATCCAGAAAATCACATTGTAGGATCTTTAATGAATTTATTTGCAAATTATGGTGGAAAATAAGTATTTGGTCACCTACAAACAAGCAAGATTTCTGGCTCTCACAGACCTGTAACTTCTTCTTTAAGAGGCTCCTCTGTCCTCCACTCGTTACCTGTATTAATGGCACCTGTTTGAACTTGTTATCAGTATAAAAGACACCTGTCCACAACCTCAAACAGTCACACTCCAAACTCCACTATGGCCAAGACCAAAGAGCTGTCAAAGGACACCAGAAACAAAATTGTAGACCTGCACCAGGCTGGGAAGACTGAATCTGCAATAGGTAAGCAGCTTGGGAGCAATTATTAGGAAATGGAAGACATACAAGACCACTGATAATCTCCCTCGATCTGGGGCTCCGCGCAAGATCTCACCCCGTGGGGTCAAAATGATCACAAGAACGGTGAGCAAAAATCCCAGAACCACAGGGGGGGACCTATTGAATGACCTGCAGAGAGCTGGGGCCAAAGTAACAAAGCCTACCATCAGTAACACACTACGCCACCAGGGACTCAAATCCTGCAGTGCAAGACGTGTCCCCCTGCTTAAGCCAGTACATGTCCAGGCCCATCTGAAGTTTGCTAGAGTGCATTTGGATGATCCAGAAGAGGATTGGGAGAATGTCATATGGTCAGATGAAACCAAAATAGAACTTTTTGGTAAAAACTCAACTCGTCGTGTTTGGAGGACAAAGAATGCTGAGTTGCATCCAAAGAACACCATACCTACTGTGAAGCATGGGGGTGGAAACATCATGCTTTGGGGCTGTTTTTCTGCAAAGGGACCAGGACGACTGATCCGTGTAAAGGAAAGAATGAATGGGGCCATGTATCGTGAGATTTTGAGTGAAAACCTCCTTCCATCAGCAAGGGCATTGAAGATGAAACGTGGCTGGGTCTTTCAGCATGACAATGGTCCCAATCACACCGCCCGGGCAACGAAGGAGTGGCTTCGTAAGAAACATTTCAAGGTCCTGGAGTGGCCTAGCCAGTCTCCAGATCTCAACCCCATAGAAAATCTTTGGAGGGAGTTGAAAGTCTGTGTTGCCCAGCGACAGCCCCAAAACATCACTGCTCTAGAGGAGATCTGCATGGAGGAATGGGCCAAAATACCAGCAACAGTGTGTGAAAACCTTGTGAAGACTTACAGAAAACGTTTGACCTGTGTCATTGCCAACAAAGGGTATTTAACAAAGTATTGAGTAACTTTTGTTATTGACCAAATACTTATTTTCCACCATAATTTGCAAATAAATTCATTAAAAATCCTACAATGTGATTTTCTGGAATTTTTTTTCTCATTTTGTCTGTCATAGTTGACGTGTACCTATGATGAAAATTACAGGCCTCTCTCATCTTTTTAAGTGGGAGAACTTGCACAATTGGTGGCTGACTAAATACTTTTTTCCCCCACTGTAGATAGAGAGAGTTTGGACATTGTGGTTTATGTTTGAATGTTTTAAATATATCCCTCTTTGTGTCATTGTACAGAGCTATGATAAACCCTATTTTCTCTCTCTGTGTCCCTGATCCTCTCCTCTCCCTTCTCTCTGTCTTCTCTCTCTCTCTCTCTCTCTCTCTCTCTCTCTCTCCCCCCTCCCTCTTCTCTCCCGCTACAGAGCTATGATAAACCCCCTGCTCTGTGTGCCCGTGTACTGACCCTCTCCTCTCCCTCTGCAGAGTTATGATAAGTGCTTCCTGGGTTCGTCAGAGACAGCTGATGCTAACAGGGTGTTCTGTGGTCAGCTGGGGGCCATCTATGTGTTCTCTGAGGCTCTCAACCCAGCTCAGATATTTGCCATTCATCAGCTGGGAGCGGGCTATAAGGTACGTACTGGGTTGACTGAATTAGGGTACTGATATGTTAGGTTAGGATAGGATTAACTTTAATGGTACATGCACACAGCCTGCTACACCTATCAATCTGTGAAATCAATGCTGCTTGCTACAGTTTCCTGTTTCCTGCTACCTGGTGTCTCTATCCAAAGAGATATTCTTGAATGTGTCCTGTGTCCTAACACTGTATACACTGCATGCACAGTGTTCTGTTCCCTGGCTGTCCCTTAAACTATGGTTTGGACTGTTAAACAGACCCATAGTTAGTCATAGCCTGTCTCATCCAGTCTCTCAGGAGACACCAACAGACAGGGCAGTCTAACAGGATATAGGAGACACCAACAGACAGGGCAGTCTAACAGGGTATAGGAGACACCCACAGACAGGGCAGTCTAACAGGATATAGGAGACACCAACAGACAGGGCAGTCTAACAGGATATAGGAGACACCAACAGACAGGGCAGTCTAACAGGATATAGGAGACACCAACAGACAGGGCAGTCTAACAGGGTATAGGAGACACCAACAGACAGGGCAGTCTAACAGGGTATAGGAGACACCCACAGACAGGGCAATCTAACAGGGTATAGGAGACACCAACAGACAGGGCAGTCTAACAGGGTATAGGAGACACCAACAGACAGGGCAGTCTAACAGGGTATAGGAGACACCAACAGATAGGGCAGTCTAACAGGGTATAGGAGACACCCACAGACAGGGCAATCTAACAGGATATAGGAGACACCAACAGACAGGGCAGTCTAACAGGGTATAGGAGACACCCACAGACAGGGCAGTCTAACAGGGTATAGGATACACCAACAGACAGGGCAGTCTAAAAGGGTATAGGAGACACCAACAGACAGGGCAGTCTAACAGGGTATAGGAGACACCCACAGACAGGGCAGTCTAACAGGGTATAGGAGACACCAACAGACAGGGCAGTCTAAAAGGGTATAGGAGACACCAACAGACAGGGCAGTCTAACAGGGTATAGGAGACACCAACAGACAGGTCAGTCTAACAGGGTATAGGAGACACCCACAGACAGGGCAGTCTAACAGGGTATAGGAGACACCAACAGACAGGTCAGTCTAACAGGGTATAGGAGACACCCACAGACAGGGCAGTCTAACAGGGTATAGGAGACACCAACAGACAGGGCAGTCTAACAGGGTATAGGAGACACCCACAGACAGGGCAGTCTAACAGGGTATAGGAGACACCAACAGACAGGGCAGTCTAAAAGGGTATAGGAGACACCAACAGACAGGGCAGTCTAACAGGGTATAGGAGACACCCACAGACAGGGCAGTCTAACAGGGTATAGGAGACACCCACAGACAGGGCAGTCTAACAGGGTATAGGAGACACCCACAGACAGGGCAGTCTAACAGGGTATAGGAGACACCCACAGACAGGGCAGTCTAACAGGGTATAGGAGACACCCACAGACAGGGCAGTCTAACAGGGTATAGGAGACACCCACTCCCGTTGTTACTGGTTTTTATGTGTATGTCCTGTCTGCATGTATTAGTGGAGCTGCCAGAGAGAAGCTGGCTGTAGAGACCTGCAGACTGAGCCTACTCTACCAGGTCCCAGGAGGTTGTTAACTAGCGATCCTGGGATCATAATAGTCCCGGTGTGTGTCTGGTCTACTGAGCCTGGTCTACTCTGCTTGTTATCTCAGCTATCTACATCTCTTCACGAGACAGAGGCTCCACTATTTCAGTGTAGGTCTCATCTATTTCATTGTAGGTCTCATCTCTCGCCATCTGAATCATCATGTCTGTTTTATTTTATTTATTTTTATTTCACCTTTATTTAACCAGGTAAGCCAGTTGAGAACATGTTCTCATTTACAACTGCGACCTGGCCAAGATAAAGCAAAGCAGTGCGATAAAAACAACAACAACACAGAGTTACATATGGAATAAACAAAACGTACAGTCAATAACACAATAGAAAATCTATATACAGTGTGTGCAAATGTAGTAAGTTATGGAGGTAAGGCAATAAATAGGCAATTTAGTATTAACACTAGAGTGATAGATGTGCAGAAGATGATGTGCAAATAGAGATACTGGGGTGCAAATCAGCAAAATAAATAACAATGTAAATAACAATATGGGGATGAGGTAGTTGGGTGGGCTAATTACAGATGGGCTGTGTACAGGTGCAGTGATCGGTAAGCTGCTCTGACAATTGATGCTTAAAGTTAGTGAGGGAGATAAGAGTCTCCAGCTATCGTTTAGGACCTTGAGCGTGGCTGAGGTGCACCCATGACCAGCTCGGAAACCAGATTGCATAGCGGAGAAGGTACGGTGGGATTCGAAATGGTCGGTGATCTGTTTGTTAACTTGGCTTTCAAATACTTTCGAAAGGCAGGGCAGGATGGATATAGTATTTGATACACTGCCGATTTTGCAGGTTTTCCTACTTACAAAGCATGTAGAGGTCTGTAATTTTTATCATAGGTACGGAATCTTAAACAAAAATCCAGAAAATCACATTGTATGATTTTTAAGTAATTAATTTGCATTTTATTGCATGACATAAGTATTTGATCACCTACCAACCAGTAAGAATTCCGGCTCTCACAGACCTGTTCGTTTTTCTTTAAGAAGCCCTCCTGTTCTCCACTCATTACCTGTATTAACTGCACCTGTTTGAACTCGTTACCTGTATAAAAGACACCTGTCCACACACTCAATCAAACAGACTCCAACCTCTCCACAATGGCCAAGACCAGAGAGCTGTGTAAGGACATCAGGGATAAAATTGTAGACCTGCACAAGGCTGGGATGGGCTACAGGACAATAGGCAAGCAGCTTGGTGAGAAGGCAACAACTGTTGGCGCAATTATTAGAAAATTGAAGAAGTTCAAGATTAAGGTCAATCACCCTCGGTCTGGGGCTCCATGCAAGATCTCACCTCGTGGGGCATCAATGATCATGAGGAAGGTGAGGGATCAGCCCAGAACTACACGGCAGGACCTGGTCAATGACCTGAAGAGAGCTTGGACCAGAGTCTCAAAGAAAACCATTAGTAACACACTACGCCATCATGGATTAAAATCCTGCAGCGCACGCAAGGTCCCCCTGCTCAAGCCAGATCATGTCCAGGCCCGTCTGAAGTTTGCCAATGACCATCTGGATGATCCAGAGGAGGAATGGGAGAAGGTCATGTGGTCTGATGAGACAAAAATATAGCTTTTTGGTCTAAACTCCACTCGCCGTGTTTGGAGGAAGAAGAAGGATGAGTACAACCCCAAGAACACCATCCAAACCGTGAAGCATGTAGGTGGAAACATCAGTCTTTGGGGATGCTTTTCTGCAAAGGGGACAGGACGACTGCACCTTATTGAGGGGAGGATGGATGGGGCCATGTATCGCGAGATCTTGGCCAACAACCTCCTTCCCTCAGTAAGAGCATTGAAGATGGGTCGTGGCTGGGTCTTCCAGCATGACAACGACCCGAGACACACAGCCAGGGCAACTAAGGAGTGGCTCCGTAAGAAGCATCTCAAGGTCCTGGAGTGGCCTAGCCAGTCTCCAGACCTGAACCCAATAGAAAATCTTTGGAGGGAGCTGAAAGTCCGTATTGCCCAGCGACAGCCCTGAAACCTGAAGGATCTGGAGAAGGTCTGTATGGAGGAGTGGGCCAAAATCCCTGCTGCAGTGTGTGCAAACCTGGTCAAGACCTACAGGAAACGTATGATCTCTGTAATTGCAAACAAAGGTTTCTGTACCAAATATTAAGTTCTGCTTTTCTGATGTATCAAATACTTATGTCATGCAATAAAATGCAAATTAATTACTTAAAAATCATACAATGTGATTTTCTGGATTTTTTTAGATTCTGTCTCTCACAGTTGAAGTGTACCTATGATAAAAATTACAGACCTCTACATGCTTTGTAAGTAGGAAAACCTGCAAAATCGGCAGTGTATCAAATACTTGTTCTCCCCACTGTAGGTCTGTAACAGTTTGGATCTAGAGTGTCACCCCCTTTGAAGAGCCGTAGCAAAATGCTTATTGAAATTCTCGATTATCGTAGATTTATCGGTGGTGACAGTGTTTCCTAGCCTCAGTGCAGTGGGTAGCTGGGAGGAGGGGCTCTTATTCTCCATGGACTTTACAGTGTCCCAAAACCTTTTGGAGTTAGTGCTACAGGATGCAAATTTCTGTTTGAAAAAGCTAGCCTTTGCTTTCCTAACTGATTGTGTATATTGGTTCCTGACTTCCCTGAATAGTTGCATATCGCGGGGGCTGTTCGATGCTAATGCAATACGCCACAGGATGTTTATGTGCTGGTCAAGGGCAGTCAAGTCTGGGGTGAACCAGGGGCTATATTTGTTCTTAGATCTGAATTTTTTAAATGTAGCTAGAAGAGGGATGTATCTCGCCTCTCATCACTCCTCGGTGTCTGTGGCTGTTCATTCATTATTCACTCCTCCGTTGAGAGGACATTCCTGATTTCCTGATTAATAACATACCAATCGATGATGCATTGATTGACTAATTGAGCTCCTCTCTCACCTGCCATCCTTAATGGATTGGTTACATTAAGACTGAGTAACTCAGTTATCGATCAGCAACATGTTCCATTAATATATGAATATGACACTACTGCTGCTGCTGAGGTATGGATGGCACCTCCAGTTTAGTAGATGAATGAGCTGTCATGATACCATACCTTATCACATCTCTCTTCTCTCTCTTCTCCCACTCTGTCTGTCCCTATCTCTCTCTCTCTCTGCCTTTCTCCCCATCTCCCTTTCTCCTCTCCCTCTCTCTGTCTCTGTTTATCTCCCTCTATCCCTATCTCTGTCTATCTCTCTATTACTCCCCTCTCTGTAGAGTACGTTTAAGTTTAAGTCAGAGAGTGACATCCACCTGGCGGAGCACCATAAGCAGGTCCTGTATGATGGGAAGCTGGCCAGCTCCATCTCCTTCACCTACAACGCCAAGGCTACCGACGCCCAGCTCTGCCTGGAGTCATCGCCCAAGGAGAACACCTCCATCTTCGTCCACTCACCCCACGCCCTTATGCTACAGGTTAGTCTCACTACATGTTCTTATCCAGGTACAGATGCCGTCAAATATATTGGCACCCTTGCACTTTACAATGGAGTGCAATGGAGGTCAATTATCTGTTTTCTCTTTTTAAAACGGATAGAATTTTTACCCAAAAGTTTTTTCAATTTCAACTTATTTTAGAAGAAATAGTGAATTGTGCAAGGGTGACAATATATTTGACCGGTAACTGTAAGTCTCACTCCATATGCTTATAAAACAGGTTAGTCTCACCCCATGTCCTTTTAATACACGTATGATTAAGTTATAGTAAAATAACACTGTATTGTTCCCTGGTAGGATGTGAAGGCCATAGTGACCCACTCCATCCACAGTGCCATCCACTCAATAGGAGGGATCCAGGTGCTGTTCCCTCTCTTCTCCCAGCTGGACTACCATCAACCCAACGCCCAGCACAACTACCAGCACCATGAGACCCAGCTGGAGACTACCGTTTGGTGAGTACAGGAAATTTCTGACATCTTCAAGCGAGTGTCCGAGTCTTCTACTATGAGAATGTTGAGAATCAACTTTCTAATTTACCCCTCCCTGCTGATCCTTGTCCTGAAGGTCCAGTGTTGTCCTTGTCAGAGCGTCCCACTGAGCCCTGCTCCAATCAGAGCTCTGCCATAATCCTGATTTAGCTCAGTGACAGAGACCACACTGGGGAGACACACACACAGCAGCTCAGACCCAGGCACTGCAGTGCCTAGGGCCCTCTATCTGGTGCAGCCAGGGGCTAAGCCTGCTGGGTAGTGTTCCATCCCATCCCATACCAGCCCAGCCAAGCCAGCTAGTGAACTCTGAATGACTGTAGTGGTTCTGCTGCCTGTTCCAGTGAGTTTACCTACCTGATGAGTTAGCCTTAACGCAGGGATGCAAAGTTAGGACCCAAACATATGCTATGTGATGTGTGATTAACTCTACAATTTAAGATTTACAGATTGTCCTACTAAATTGTGAACGTAAATTGAATCAAGCAGTTACTCTATAAATGAGGAATGCATTTACTCAAATCAACTAACAGATTTATTAGTCACGAATGAATTAACACTCAATTACAGTGTACATTAAATACATTATACAGAATAAAACAGAGTAAACATCTATCACAAATAAGATTTACGTGCTTACATCTCTGAGAGAAAAAGTCTAATGTGTGTCTGTACACACATTGAGCTTGCAAACAAAGTCTTGATGAACCAAAAGAGACTCCGACCTTTTATCCTTGGAAAAACAGAAACTCACCTAAATTTAAATTTCTTTGCACTTTTCTGGGGGGAAACAAAAGGAAGGACATCACACTCGGATTCTAATCTAATTATCAAACTCCTAAATGTTAGTGTAACGACAGGACACCAGGAAGCTGCCCATCTGATAAGCGATCAGCCCATCATACAATTCTGACCAGTCTTTCTGAAAAGACATCAATCAGAACACGTACAGTACAACAAGACATATCAAACTGTTGAGCTCTTGAAACAATCCAAATATGACAATAATCCATTCACGAGGTCAGGTCCAATTTTTATCACTTTCAGACTTGAGGGCGGCGGGAACCAAATGGAGTCTCCTGTACTTCGTAGAAATGTCCCGCCCAGGGCTGCAGGTACGAGTAAGGATGTACCTCGCTCTTTGAAATGGTAAAACATGGTTATTTCTCTAGATTTAATAAACTACAGGACAAAATACAAACCCTCCAAACCAAAAAGGCCTGTGGTGTTGATGGTATCCTAAATGAAATGATAAAATATACAAACCACAAATTCCAATTGTCTATACTTAAACTCTTTAACATCATCCTGAGCTCTGGCATCTTCCCCAATATTTAGAACCAAGGACTGATCACCCCAATCCACAAAAGTGGAGACAAATTTGACCCCAATAACTACCGTGGGATATGCGTCAACAGCAACCTTGGGAAAATCTTCTGCATTATCATTAACAGCTGCCTCGTACATTTCCTCAGTGAAAACAATGTACTGAGCAAATGTCAAATTGGCTTTTTACCAAATTACCGTACAACAGACCACATTCACCCTGCACACCCTAATTGACAAACAAACAAACCAAAACAAAGGCAAAGTATTCTCATGCTTTGTAGATTTCAAAAAAGCTTTTGACTCAATTTGGCATGAGGGTCTGCTATACAAATTGATGGAAAGTGTTTTTTGGGGAAAAACATACGACATTATAAAATCCATGTACACAAACAACAAGTGTGCAGTTAAAATTGGCAAAAAACACACACTTTTCTTCCACAGGGCCGTGGGGTGAGACAGGGATGCTGCTTGAGCCCCACCCTCTTCAGCATATACAGTGCATTCGTAAATTATTCAGACCTCTTCACTTTTTCCACATTTTGTTACATTACAGGCTTAGTCTAAAATGGATTGAAAAAAATAATTCCTCATCAATCTACACACAATACCCCATAATGACAAAGTAAAAGCAGGTTTTTAGAAATTTTTGCGAATGTATTCAAAATAAAAAACTGAAATACCTTATTTACATAAGTATTCAGACCCTTTGATTCGAAATTGAGCTCAGGTGCATCCTGTTTCCATTGATCATCCTTGATGTTTCTACAAATTGATTGGAGTCCACCTGTGGTAAATTCAATTGATTGGACATGATTTGGAAAGGCACAGACCTGTCTATATAAAGGTCCCACGGTTGACAGTGCATGTCAGAGCAAAAACCAAGCCATGAGGTTGAAAGAATTGTCCGTAGAGCTCCGAGACATGATTGTGTTGAGGTACAGATCTGGGGAAGGGTACCAAAACATTTCTGCAGCATTGAAGGTCCCCAAGAACACAGAGGCCTCCATCATTCTTAAATGGAAGAAGTTTGGAACCACCAGCTGGCTGGGTCAAACTGAGAAATCGGGGGAGAAGGTCCCTGGTCAGGGAGGTGACCAAGAACCCGATGGTCACTCTGACAGAGCTCCACAGTTCCTCTGTGGAGATGGGAGAACCATTCAGAAGGACAACCATCTCTGCAGCACTCCACCAATCAAACCTTTATGGAAGAGTGGCCAGACGGAAGCAACTCCTCAGTAAAAGGCACATGACAGCCCGCTTGGAGTTTGCCAAAAGGCACCTAAAGGACTCTCAGACCATGAGAAACAAGATTCTCTGGTCTGATGAAACCAAGATTGAACTCTTTGGCCTGAATGCCAAGTGTCACGTCTGGAGGAAACCTGGCACCGCTCATCACCTAGCTAATACCATCCCTACGGTGAAGCATGGTGGTGGCAGCATCATGCTGTGGGGATGTTTTTCAGCGGCAGGGACTGGGAGACTAGTCAGGATCGAGGGAAAGATGAACAGAGCAAATTTCTACAAATCTGTTTTTGCTTTGTCATTATGGGGTATTGTGTGTAGATTGATGAGGGGGAAAAACGATTTAATCCATTGTAGAATAAAGCTGTAACATAACAAAATGTGGAAAAAAGTGATGGGGTCTGAATACCTTCCGAATGCACTGTATATCAACGAATTGGCGAGGGCACTAGAACAATCTGCAGCACCCGGCCTCACCCTACTAGAATCTGAAGTAAAATGTCTACTGTTTGCTGATGATCTGATACTGTCAAGGCCTACAGCAGCACCTAGATCTTCTGAACAGATTATGTCAGACCTGGGCCCTGACAGTAAATCTCAGTAAGACAAAAATAATGGTGTTCCAAAAAAAGGTCCAGTTGCCAGGACCACAAATCCAAATACACCATTGCCCTAGAGCACACAAAAAACTATACCTACCTCAGCCTAAACATCAGTACCACAGGTAACTTCCACAAAGCTGTGAACGATCTGAGAGACAAGGCAAGTAGGGCCTTCTACGCCATCAAAAGGAACATCAAATTCAACATCCCAATTAGAATCTGGAAAAAAATACTTTAATCAGTTATAGAACCCATTGGCCTTTATGGTTGTGGGGTCTGGGGTCCACTCACCAATCAAGAATTCACATAATGGGACAAACACCAAATTGAAACTATGCATGCAGAATTCTGCAAAAACATCCTTTGTGTACAATGTAAAACACCAAATAATGCATGTAGAGCAGAATTAGGCCGATACCCGCTAATGATCAAAGTCCAGAAAAGAGCCGTTAAATTCTACAACCACCTAAAAGTAAGAGATTCCCAAACCTTCCATAACAAAGCCATCACCTACAGAGAGATTAATCTAGAGAAGAGTCCCTTAAGCAAGCTGGTCCTGGGGCTCTGTTCACAAACAGACCCCACAGAGCACCAGGACAGAAACACAATTAGACCCAACCAAATCATGAGAAAAATATAATTACTTGACACATAGGAAAGAATTTACCAAAGAACAGAGCAAACTGGATTGCTATTTGGCCCTAAACAGCGAGTACATAGTGGCAGAATACCTGACCACTGTGACTGACCCAAAATTAAGGAAAGCTTTGACTATGTACATACTCAGTGAGCATAGCCTGGCTCTCAAGAGAAGACAGGCTATGTGCACGCTGCCCACAAAATGAGGTGGAAAAATGAGCTACACTTCCTAACCTCCTGCCAAATGTATGACCATATTAGAGACACATACAGTATTTCCATCAGATTACACAGACCCACAAAGAATTAGAAAACAAGTCCAATATCTATTGGGTGAAATACCAGTGTGCCATAACAGCAACAAGATGTGTGACCTGTTGCCACAAGAAAAGGGCAACCAGTGAAGAACAAACACCATTGTAAATACAATCCATATTTTTGTTTATCTATTTTACTTGCTTTGGCAATGTAAACATATGTTTCCCATGCCAATAAAGCCTGTTGAATTTTATTGAATTAATGCCATGAATCGTGATTGACCACACGCTGTGCTGGTGCCAGTCAGTTGCAGATGCAGTCTGTATACAGAGTCTAAGAAGGTCATCATCTCTCCCCACTACACTGGCTCTTGTCCTGTAGAGCTGTGCGCTCATCACTGTGTCCTTGTGATGTGTCTGGACCTGGAGAGAGTCCCTCTGGAGGATGGGAGGAAAGCGGATTAGCGAGTGTCAGAGAGAGCCTCTGTCATACTGCCAAGACACAGTCACTCTGCCAGGACAGGCTTTAACTGAGGGACCCACTACAAAGAGAGTAACTGACCCCAATGCAGCAGTAAACAGCTCCTCCACTTCTTCTCAGAGGACACCATGTCTTTAGGATTAGAGACTGATAAAAGGACTAGGAGATGAGCCGGGGCTAGAAGATGAGGTTTGGAGCTGGGGCTAGGAGATGAGGCTGGGGCTAGGAGATGAGGCTGGGGCTGGGGCTAGGAGAGAAGGCTGGGGCTAGGAAATTAGGCTGGGGCTAGGAGAGAAGCCTGGCGCTAGGAGATGAGGCTGGGAGCTGGGACTAGGAGAGAAGCATGGGGCTAGGAGATGAGGCTGGGAGCTGGGACTAGGATAGAATGCTGGGGCTAGGAGATGTGGCAGGGAACTGGGGCTAGGAGAGAAGGCTGGGGATAGGAGATTAGGCTGGGAGCTGGGGGGTTAGGAGTCTCCAGTCTCCAGCTAATTGCTGACTTCCTCAGAAGATGACCTTGAATTAGCTTATCCTCTGTCTGTCCCTCTGTCTCTCTGCCTATCTCCAATTCTGCTACTGCCTTATATAATTTCCCCTTTCGACTACCTGACTGGTAGGATCTCAGAGGAACAGGGTTCACGCCTAGAGATGGTACAGGAGCATCTACACTGCTGAGACACAGACAGCCCTAGGACCACCATATTGTAGGATGTAATGATGGTATTACACAGTAGAGGAGCACTTTATCTACATTTTGACACATTTGGCTTTTTATGTACACACTCCTGCACACCTCCTGATGTGTGTCCGTGTCCTTATAAACCTGTGTGTATGTGTGTTGCAGTGCCACCCTCCTGGTGTTCCTGGTTGACCTGTTGAAGAGTTCGGTGGCGATGCAGGAACAGATGCTGGGAGGGAAAGGATTCCTTGTAATCGGGTTTCTGCTGGAGAAGGTAGAAACTCTAACCAAACCCTATAGCACACTGGTGATAAGGCATGGACTCTTTGTCATCTTCCATAGTTTTGTATGTACAATCGTGGTCAAAAGTTTTGAGAATGACACAAGTATTCGTCTTCGCAAAGTTTGCTGCTTCAGTGTTTTTAGATATTTTTGTCAGATGTTACTATGGTATACTGAAGTATAATTACAAGCATTCCATAAGTGTCAAAGGCTTTTATTGACAATTACATTAAGTTTATGCAAAGAGTCAATATTTGCAGTGTTGACCCTTCTTTTTCAAGACCTCTGCAATCCGCCCTGGCATGCTGTCAATTAACTTCTGGGCCACATCCTGACTGATGGCAGCCCATTCTTGCATAATCAATGCTTGGAGTTTGTCAGAATTTGTGGGTTTTTGTTTGTCCACCCGCCTCCTGAGGATTGACCACAAGTTCTCAATGGGATTATGGTCTGGGGAGTTTCCTGGCCATGGACCCAAAATGTCGACGTTTTGTTCCCCGAGCCACTTAGTTATCACTTTTGCCTTATGGCAAGGTGCTCCATCATGCTGGAAAAGGCATTGTTCGTCACCAAACTGTTCTTGGATGGTTTGGAGAAGTTGCTCTCGGAGGATGTGTTGGTACCATTCTTTATTCATGGCTGTGCTCTTACGCAAAATTGTGAGTGAGCCCACTCCCTTGGCTGAGAAGCAACCCCACACATGAATGGTCTCAGGATGCTTTACTGTTGGAATGACACAGGACTGATGGTAGCGCTCACCTTGTCTTCTCCGGACTAGCTTTTTTCCGGATGCCCCAAACAATCGGAAAGGGGATTCATCAGAGAAAATGACTTTACCCCAGTCCTCAGCAGTCCAATCCCTGTACCTTTTGCAGAATATCAGTCTGTCCCTGATGTTTTTCCTGGAGAGGTGGCTTCCTCGCTGCCCTTCTTGACACCAGGCCATCCTCCAAAAGTCTTCGCCTCACTGTGCGTGCAGATGCACTCACACCTGCCTGCTGCCATTCCTGAGCAAGCTCTGCACTGTTGGTGCCCCAATCCCGCAGCTGAATCAACTTTAGGAGACGGTCCTGGCGCTTGCTGGACTTTCTTGGGCGCCCTGAAGCCTTCTTCACAACAATTGAACCTCTCTCCTTGAAGTTCTTGATGATCTGATAAATGGTTGATTTAGGTGCAATCTTACTAGCAGCAATATCCTTGCCTGTGAAGGCCTTTTTGTGCAAAGCAATGATGACGGCACGTATTTCCTTGCAGGTAACCGTGGTTAACAGAGGAAGAACAATGATTTCAAGCACCACCCTCCTTTTAAAGCTTCCAGTCTGTTATTCTAACTCAATCAGCATGACAGAGTCATCTCCAGCCTTGTCCTCGTCAACACTCTCACCTGTGTTAACGAGAGAATCACTGACATGATGTCAACTGGTCCTTTTGTGGCAGGACTGAAATGCAGTGGAAATGTTTTTTGGGGATTAAGTTCATTTTCATGGTAAAGGAGGGACTTTGCAATTAATTGCAATTCATCTGATCACTCTTCATAACATTCTGGAGTATATACAAATTGCCATCAGGCAGCAGACTTTGTGAAAATTAATATTTGTGTCATTCTCCAAACGTTTGACCACAACTGTATATACTGCTTTGCTATGATGTTGTGGCTATATGGGTTTTTAATGATCCAATAATTTCAATCAATCAATTAAATCAATACATTATACATTGTACCTCAAATGGCACGCTATTCCCCATATAGTGCACCACATTTTACCAAAGCTACAGGGTTTGGTTTGGCCTAATAGGGCTCTGATCAAAAGGTAGTGCACTATATAGGGAGTAGAGTGCAATTTAAGTTTACCCGTTCTTACTTTCTATGGTGTGCCTGGCAACAGCTGATGACAGTTATTTATAGATAGATATCTTTCAACCAATGTCCCTTAATATTCTGTAGTTCAAAGCCTCTTTACTCCTCACTCTCAGTCAAAGGATATCAGAGGAGGACCAGAAATAGATCCATAGCTCTGAAACAGACAGGGACACAACAGAGCATCAGCCAGTCATGCAGACTCTGTAATGTTGTTTGAAACATGGAGCCCAGTAGCCCTCAGACTGATAGGATCAAACCACAGATAAAAGAACAGAGCAGAGAGGCACAGAGGTGAGGAAGAAGAATCCACTTTCTGTTTTGAAGGGTATGTAGCCTCACTGCTTCCCCAGCCAGCCGCAGTCAGGCTGTGTCCAAATTGGCATCCTATTCCCTACATAGTGCACTTATTTTGACCAGAGCCCTATGTGGCTTTTTTGGACGCAGACAGACTGTCCTGTAGCATCCTGACATCTATCCATCGGAGTCCAGCAGAGCCCAGAGCTCAGGGCCAGGAACAGGTGGCTGTAACAGGGGCCAGGCGGGGGAAACACTTTATCACTCTCTCTCTCTCTCTGTCTTTGTCGCTCTCTCTTTCTCTCCTCTCCCTCCCGCTGCCAGCTCTCTCACACTCACACCATCCTGCCATCTGGTTTAGATCTGTTTTATACCACAGCTAGAATATTAGGAGATACTACCTCTACCTGGACAGGAGACATGTGACAGAAAGACAGACAACAATAATAACAGAAGGACTCCTGGATGCTCAGTCAAATGCTCTCAAACTTTGCTTGTTTGGTGAAATGTCTATACATCCCAGTTGACTACTTCAAAATGGTAAAACTTCTCAATGGCACTGCCCATGCTAAAACAGGCTTTGTGGCAAGTGAACCCTCTATCCAACTCTATGGTTGGCAAGAGTTATATGTTATCGATTGATTTATTTATTTATTGATTGACTGGTTGATTGATTGATTGAGTATCCAGTGGTCTGACCATTCCCTGTGCCTCCAGTCCTCCAGGGTCCACATCACGCGTGCGGTCCTGGAGCAGTTCCTGTCCTTCGCTAAGTACCTGGACGGGTTAACCCATGGAGCGCCACTCCTCAAACAGCTCTGTGACCACATCCTGTTCAACGCAGCCATCTGGATACACACCCCCGCCAAGGTAAGCCCTGCGCCCACACCCCTGCCAAGGTAAACTCCATCCGCACACCCCCCGTCAAGGTAGACCTCGTCCCCATAAAGGTGAGCTCCACCCAATCTGGTTCCACTGGGTCCAGGTAGCTTCTTGGTAACCCACCTGAGTTCTGACTCACTGAAGACTGTTTAGAGCATTACTCACTACTACCATGATCCATTATCAGGGACCTGATATTAGTGGATATTTTCTCCTCTGGATTGAAGACTTCACCACTGACTGAGGTTTACTGCCTGCTGTCACAATCAGCTCCTCAGCCCTGAGAAGAATCTAAAAGTTAAAGAGTGAAAATACGTAAGGACCCGTGAAGAAGTGGATGAGGCGGATCAGAGGAGCTGGGTTGTGTGGAGAATCCCTTCTCCTCACTGACACCGCCGCTGGTGGCTCTTATGAATAAATATAGAACAGTTGAAGGGAAATGTCTCAGGAGTTGTGGCCAATCTCTCACGAGAGAGAGAGAGAGAGAGAGAGAGAGAGAGAGAGAGAGAGAGAGAGAGAGAGAGAGAGAGAGAGAGAGAGAGAGAGAGAGAGAGAGGGATCTGTTAGATGGAATGTGTAGGATTATTGTCCAGTCTATTGCTAATTACGGAGGCTGTATTAATGTGACAGAGCGGAGCGGTGGAGAGGACATGAGAGGGGGGCGAGGAGAGGAGACTATTATAGTGTGTTCTAATAGAGTGTAATGTGGGGTCAGCCACAGCAGCTCACTGTTCTACACCTGCAGGGACGATGATGGGCTCAGCTCAGCTCGAACCTCTTTAATACAGCATTCACTTAATACAACCAGTTCACAGCCTTAATATAATGCCTGGAGGATTATACCTGATAGCTATATTTATGTAGAATCACTGGGTATAGGTTAATAGTTTGTTTGTTTGTTTGTGTGTGTGTGTGCATTCGTGCGTGCGTGCGTGTACTCTCCCCTCAGGTCCAGCTCTCTCTGTACACGTACCTGTCTGCAGAGTTTATCGGCACGGCAACCATCTACACCACCATCCGTCGTATTGGGACAGTGCTGCAGCTGATGCACAGTCTGAAGTACTACTACTGGACCTGCAACCCTGAGGCCAGCAGTGGCATTACACCTAAAGGACTGGGTAAACACACACACACACACACACACTCACACATCCCAGGTCCAGAGATGACAGGTATCTTCTCTCTGTGTAGTAACAGGCTGCCATGAGGCAGCTGTCTGCTGTGTTGGAAGTCAAAGTCCCCCTGAACTGTCATGTCATCTTCCTCTCTCAGGTTTCCTCTCTGAAACTATTCAGAAGGCTCAGAGGGCCAGGTTCTGATACAGGCCTATATGGTTGGAAGCAGTAATGTATATATCCTACTAGTCAAGTTAGAACAGTGCTGATGAACCAGGTCTATCTCTCAAATGGCATCCTATAGCGCTCCGGGCAAAAGTAGTGTACTATGTAAGGAATAGGGTGCCATTTGGACGTAACCACAAGAGAGAAGTGCAGTGTATTCCACAGAGGAAGTAGATGTGTATTAACTGTGTAATGAATAGTTGATGCAATAGCTTAGCCTCTATTGACAGAGTTCACATGGTTAATGATTTCCCATGAAGCCCAGAAACCAGAAAACACCATGACCGTTAATCAGCAGTAGGCTGGAGAATGTTGCCAGAGCTACAAACCAGTTCTATATGAAATATTGAGCAGAGCTACAGTGCAGATCTATGTGAAGTAGGATACTGAGTGTGTTTGTCTGTGGTAGGGAGAGTTATATATAGACAGCGCTGGAACGTTCTGCTGCGTTTCTACTCTGATCTGGGGAAGGGTTTGGACATTCTGGGCAGTTTAGTTTTTCCGCTTTTACTGATGTTGGTGAATAATAGATATTGTGTTATAGATTGCTTGTTTTGGGTGTTCTTACTAACATCATGGCCTGTTTTGCTTTAGTATGTGTTGCAAAAACAGTGAGACAAACAATACTAGTATATAAGATATTTGGTGAAGTTAGTAGCCATGTTCTGTTTGTTGGAGTTAGTAGCCATGTTCTGTTTGTTGAAGTTAGTAGCCATGTTGTTTCTCTTCAGTCAGGGTTGTTCAGCTAGACAATGAAACACAGCAGAAAACACAGCTACTCTCTCCTAGTAGAGACACCTGTTGGGGGGTTTGTGTGTAGAATATAATCCAGATTTGTGAAACAACTGTCTGGTATGTAACAAACAGACTATCTTTCTAGTTTCTAGTTAATCTTCCTGGTAATGTGTTCCTTAAATTAACTGTCACGTTGTATAATGATTTGAAGACAGGCACAGGAATATGTATTAGGGGTTTTATTTATTCCACCCAACACAAACACGTGTATATACACTACCGGTCAAAAGTTTTAGAGCACCTACTCATTCAAGAGTTTTTCTTTATTTTTACTATTTTCTACATTGTAGAATTATAGTGAAGACATCGAAACTATGAAATAACACATATGGAATCATGTAGTAACCAAAAAAGTGTTAAACAAATCAAAATATATTTTATATTTGAGATTCTTCAAATAGCCACCCTTTGCCTTGATGACAGCTTTGCACACTCTTGGCATTCTCTCAACCAGCTTCAACTGGAATGCTTTTCCAACAGTCTTGATGGAGTTCCCACATATGCTGAGCACTTGTTGGCTGCTTTTCCTTCACTCTGCGGTCCGACTCATCCCAAACCATCTCAATTTGGTTGAGTTCGGGGGATTGTGGAGGCCAGGTCATCTGATGCAGCACTCCATAACTCCTTTTTGTTATAATAGCCCTTACACAGCCTGGAGGTGTGTTGGGTCATTGTCCTGTTGAAAAACAAATGATAGTCCCAGTAAGCCCAAACCAGATGGGATGGTGTATCGATGCAGAATGCTGTGGTAGCCATGCTGGTTAAGTGTGCCTTGAATTCTAAATAAATCACATACAGTGTCACCAGCAAAGCACCCCACACCATAACACCTCCTCCTCCATGCTTTACGGTGGGAAATACACATGCGGAGATCATCCGTTCACCCACACCGCGTCTCACAAAGACACGGCGGTTTGAACCAAAAATATCAAATTTGGACTCCAGACCAAAGGACACATTTCCACCGGTCTAATGTCCATTGCTTGTGTTTCTTGGCCCAAGCAAGTCTCTTCTTCTTATTGGTGTCCTTTAGTAGTGGTTTCTTTGCAGCAATACGACCATGAAGGCCTGATTCACACAGTCTAATTTATTTGGGCTGCAATTTCTGAGGAGCAGTTACTCTAATGAACTTATCCTCTGCAGCGGAGATAACTCTGGGTCTTCCTTTCCTGTGGTGGTCCTCATGAGAGCCAGTTTCATCATAGCGCTTGATGGTTTTTGCGACTGCACTTGAAGAAACTTTCAAAGTTCTTGAAATGTTCCGTATTGACTGACCTTCATGTCTTAAAGTAATGATGGACTGTCGTTTCTCTTTGCTTATTTGAGCTGTTCTTGACATAATATGAACTTGGTATTTTACCAAATAGGGCTATCTTCTGTATACCCACCCTACCTTGTCACAACACAAGTGATTGGCTCAAACACATTAAGAAGGAATGAAATTCCACAAATTAACTTTTAAGAAGGCATACCTGTTAATTGAAATGCATTCCAGTTGACTACCTCATGAAGCTGGTTGAAAGAATGGCAAGTGTGCAAAGGTGTCATCAAGGCAAAAGGTGGCTATTTGAAGAATCTCAAATATAAAATATATTTTGATTTGTTTTAACACCTTTTTGGCTACTACATGATTCCATATGTGTTATTTCATAGTTTTGATGTCTTAACTATTATTCTACAATGTAGAAAATAGTAAAAATAAAGAAAAACCCTTGAATAATAATATGCCATTTAGCAGACTCTTTTATCCAAAGCGTCTTACAGTCATGTGGGCATACATTTTTATGTATGGGTGGTCCCGGGGATCGAACCCACTACCCTGGCGTTACAAGTGCCATGCTCTACCAATTGAGCTACAGAGGACCAGTAGGTGTTCTAAAACTTTTGACCGGTAGTGTATATACAAAAGAGAAAACAGGTGCCTCACTGCGGTGGCGGTCGACGCGCGGCCCACTGGAGACGAGTGTGCGCAGCGTTCCAGATCTCCTCAGCGCGCCGAAACCACTCGTCCACCTCAGGGGCCTCGGTCTGGCTCGGATGCCAAGGTGCAAGGGCCGGCTGATACCCCAACACGCACTGGAAAGGAGTGATGTTAGTGGAGGAGTGGCGGAGGGAATTCTACTCGTACTCAGCACAAGGTAGAAAATCCACCCACTCCCCCGGCCGATCCTGACAGTAACACCTCGGGAACCTGCCCACTTCCTGATTGACCCTCTCCACCTGCCCATTAGCTTGAGGACAATACCCGTAGGTGAGACTGACCGTGATACCCAGGCGTTCCATGAACGCTTTCCATACGCGTGAGGTGAACTGAGGACCACGGTCTGACACAATGTCCTCCGGGATCCCGTAGTGCCGGAAGACGTGCGTAAAAAGAGCCTCCGCAGTTTGCATGGCCGATGGCCAGTTTGCATGGAGGCGACAAGCTTTGGAAAACCGGTCCACAACAACGAGAACGGCGGTGTTCCCCTGGGAGGGGGGAAGGTCAGTGACAAAGTCCAACGAGAGGTGAGAACAGGGTTGTTGTGGAGCCGGCAGGGGAAGGAGCTTTCCATAAGGGAGGAGTCTGGGTGTCTTAGACTGGGCACAGATGGAGCAGGAAGAGACGTAAACCCTGACGTCCCTAGCCAAGGTGGGCCACCAGTACTTCTCAGTCAGGCAGGCGATGGTACGGCCTATCCCAGGATGACCCGACTAAGGCGGCGTGTGCGCCCAGGAAAGGAGGCGGTCTCGCACACCCGTGGACACGTAGGCACGGTTCTCCGGGCACTGTGCAGGTGCCGGTTCCGTACGCAGGGCCTGCCATATGTCGGTGTCCACGTCCCACACCAGTCCAGGGCCCGTCCGGTCAGTGCCGAGATGACTGTGGCAATCCTGTCTCTCCCGGAGACAGCCTCGGCGTAGCGACCGAGGTACAGGTTGCATTGCAGAAGGAAATCCCTTGCATCTCGCTGGAGTGCCGTCAGAGTGCTCCGGGAGGGACAGGGGTATTCCGCTGACCGGCTCAGATGGAACAGAGGCCGGTAGTGGTGGTGTGGGGGCTGGTGCCGGAACCAGTGCTGGAGACTGGAGGGACTGCACTTTCCCCTCCAACCGCAGGATGGTTGCCAGCACGCTGTCCATGGCGCTGCCGAGTCTGGAGAGACAGTCCTCGTGATGCTGGACTATCTCTACAATGGTCGCCAGCTCTTCCCGCTGTCTCCATTTTTATGGGTTGATTATTCTGTCACGTTGTATAATGATTTGAAGACAGGCGCAGGAATACGTATTAGGGGTTTATTTACTCCACCCAACACAAACACGTATATACAGTGGGGAGAACAAGTATTTGATACACTGCCGATTTTTCAGGTTTTCCTACTTACAAAGCATGTAGAGGTCTGTAATTTTTATCATAGGTACACTTCAACTGTGAGAGACGGAATCTAAAACAAAAATCCAGAAAATCACATTGTATGATTTTTAAGTAATTAATTTGCATTTTATTGCATGACATAAGTATTTGATACATCCGAAAAGCAGAGCTTAATATTTGGTACAGAAACCTTTGTTTGCAATTACAGAGATCATATGTTTCCTGTAGGTCTTGACCAGGTTTGCACACACTGCAGCAGGGATTTTGGCCCACTCCTCCATACAGACCTTCTCCAGATCCTTCAGGTTTCGGGGCTGTCGCTGGGCAATACGGACTTTCAGCTCCCTCCAAAGATTTTCTATTGGTTTCAGGTCTGGAGACTGGCTAGGCCACTCCAGGACCTTAAAATGCTTCTTACGGAGCCACTCCTTAGTTGCCCTGGCTGTGTGTTTCGGGTCGTTGTCATGCTGGAAGACCCAGCCACGACCCATCTTCAATGCTCTTACTGAGGGAAGGAGGTTGTTGGCCAAGATCTCGCGATACATGGTCCCATCCATCCTCCCCTCAATACGGTGCAGTTGTCCTGTCCCCTTTGCAGAAAAGCATCCCCAAAGAATGATGTTTCCACCTCCATGCTTCACGGTTGGGATGGTGTTCTTGGGGTTGTACACATCCTTCTTCTTCCTCCAAACACGGCGAGTGGAGTTTAGTTTAGTTTTTTGTCTCATCAGACCACATTACCTTCTCCCATTCTTCCTCTGGATCATCCAGATGGTCATTGGCAAACTTCAGACGGGCCTGGACATGCCCTGGCTTGAGCAGGGGGACCTTGCGTGCGCTGCAGGATTTGAATCCATGACGGCGTAGTGTGTTACTAATTGTTTTCTTTGAGACTCTGGTCCCAGCTCTCTTCAGGTCATTGACCAGGTCCTGCCGTGTAGTTCTGGGCTGATCCCTCACCTTCCTCATGATCATTGATGCCCGACGAGGTGAGATCTTGCATGGAGCCCCAGACCGAAGGTGATTGACCGTCATCTTGAACTTCTTCCATTTTCTAATAATTGCGGCAACAGTTGTTGCCTTCTCACCAAGCTGCTTGCCTATTGTCCTGTAGCCCATCCCAGCCTTGTGCAGGTCTACAATTTTATCCCTGATGTCCTTACACAACTCTCTGGTCTTGGCCATTGTGGAGAGGTTGGCGTCTGTTTGATTGAGTGTGTGGACAGGTGTCTTTTAGACAGGTAACGAGTTCAAACAGGTGCAGTTAATACAGGTAATGAGTGGAGAACAGGAGGGCTTCTTAAAGAAAAACTAACAGATCTGTGAGAGCCGGAATTCTTACTTGTTGGTAGGTGATCAAATACTTATGTCATGCAATAAAATGCAAATTAATTACTTAAAAATCATATAATGTGATTTTCTGGATTTTTGTTTTAGATTCCGTCTCTCACAGTTGAAGTGTACCTATGATAAAAATTACAGACCTCTACATGCTTTGTAAGTAGGAAAACCTGCAAAATCGGCAGTGTATCAAATACTTGTTCTCCCCACTGTATATACAAAAGGGATGTAACCAAACAAAGAGCGAGGTGTAACCTCTACACAATACACAGGACGAGACCCGTAAACAACAAGAGCACTATACACAGTACTCACGAGACCAATTGACATGGGACAAGACAGTCCGGGGTTGGTGGTAATGATCCATGTCAGTGACGCCTAGAAAGCCGGTGATGTAGACCTCCGGAACTGGTGAACGGAATGAGCAGCAGTACTGGGGGGATCCATGACATTAACAGAAGTGTAAGTCTGGACTCTGTTCAAAAGTAGTACACTACAAAGGGAATAGGGTGCCAATTGGGATGCAGACAATATTTTGCTGATTGTTCTGGAATCCCTGTGGGAGGAACGAAAGAGAGGAACAGTATAGTTGGTAAAATAGTGAGGACGGTGTCCTCACCAGAACCTGGAGGTAATTTTATGATCATTCTATTTCCATTAGATCTGGTTTTCCTTTGTCTCAGACCACTGTGGTGTTGACTCTAGATAGGGAGAGAGGGAGAGAGATAAAGGGAAAGGGAGATAGGGAGAGAGCTAGTAGATAATCAATTGTTCAATTATAAGAACAAAGAGATGGTGGTTGGAACAGAGCTGCTGCTGCAGGGACACTCTGGCTTCATCCCAAATGGCACCCTATTCCCTATATAGTGCACTACTTTTAACCAGGGCCCATAGGTAAAAGTAGTGGACTATGTAGGGATTGTAGGGAATATAGTGCCATTTGGGACGCAGCCACACTTTGTCTCTGGAGATGTTGCTGCTGGTTTCTCTGGGCATCTGTAAATAGAGAGCCATCAAATTAAACCAATGCATCAACCTCTCACAGACAGCCACTGCAGTGCAGGCTTAATTTCTCTCATTCCCTAACATGCGCTCGCACACACACAATCTCTCTCAATTCAATTCAATTCAATTTAAGGGATTTATTGGCATGGGAAACGTGTGTTAACATTGCCAAAGCAAGGGAAGTAGATAGTAAACAAAAGTGAAATAAACAATAAATATTAACAGTAAACATTACACTCAGAAGTTTCAAAAGAATAAAGACATTTCAAATGTCATATTATGTATATATACAGTGTTGTAACAATGTGCAAATAGTTAAAGTACAAATGGGAAAATAAATAAACATAAATATGGGTTGTATTAACAATGGTGTTTGTTCTTCACTGGTTGCCCTTTTCTTGTGGCAACAGGTCACAAATCTTGCAGCTGTGATGGCACACTGTGGTTTTTCACCCAGTAGATAAGGGAGTTTATCAAAATTGGGTTTGTTTTCGAATTCTTTGTGGATCGCTGTAATCTGAGGGAAATATGTGTCTCTAATATGGTCATACATTTGGCAGGAGGTTAGGAAGTGCAGCTCAGTTTCCACCTCATTTTGTGGGCAGTGTGCACATAGCCTGTCTTCTCTTGAGAGCCAGGTCTGCCTACGGCGGCCTTTCTCAATAGCAAGGCTATGCTCACTGAGTCTGTACATAGTCAAAGCTTTCCTTAAGTTTGGGTCAGTCTCTCTCTCTCTCTCTCTCTCTCTCTCTCTCTCTCTCTCTCTCTCTCACGCTCTCTTGCTCTGTCAGTCCAGAGTGCAGACATGTCTCTCTCTACCTCCAGCTCTCCAGGTCTAGTTAAGGGGGTGTTGTTGTGCTGGACTGTTGTCTGGGTCTGTGCTGACTGGAGTGTGTTCACCTGCTGTTCCAGCTCCACCTGCCTTAGACACACAGTCTGTTGGTCCTGCTCCTCTTATGTAGTCACATCCGCTGAAGTCGAATTTCTAATTTCAGGTCTCCACGCTCCCAGCGTCTGGAACTGATCCATTTGGATAAGAGCCATAACAATATTGTCTACATTCCAAATGGCACCCTATTCCCTACACAATGCACTACTTTTTACCAGAGCCCTATGAGGCACTATAAGGAATAGTGTGCCATTTTGGACTCAGCTAATACTGTCTCATCTTGCACATGGCTGAGAACCTGTGTATCCTCACAGTAATAACAATGAGTATTGATCAATATTATCCAAAGCTATTACTGCCTGCTTTATCTGAACCAAGCCAAGGGTGAAAGTGAAATGAGTTCAATTTCCTAAGTCTCTATAATAGGATGTGTGTAGGATGCACACTCATGATTGCTATGGATTAATTACCAGTCCAGTCACACTGACTCACTGTAGTGAGGAGGAGAAAGTGGATTTCTGCATTAATAACACAAACATAAATAATTTATCAATAAAGTGAACCTTATCGTCCTCCTGCCCAATACCCTCAGGGCAGGTGGACTGAACCAACCAATGAGAGCCTGAGGATCAACAGTCCATGAATGTAATTGGTTGTGATTAAGTTGGATGCAGAATGTGGATGCAGCTGTGTTGTTAATGATACTGTTATCTAGCGACTCGTTCTGTCCCTGTACTGTGTTCTCAGATGGCTTTCTATTAATCAGTGTCACAAGGAGCTCAGGGAACCTGTGTTGAAGGGGTTCCATTGATTTCTGAGGGGAAACAGGACAGTCAGATGTTGTGTTACATTGTGTCTGACAGCAGAGGACTATCCTCACTCTGGGAGACATTCTCATATGTCTTGTGTGTAAATTAATAGCTCTGTGTTATTGATCTCTCTGTGGCAGCAACCTGTCCACGTACACTATATATACAAAAGTATGTGGACAACCCTTCAAATGAGTGGATTCGGCTATTTCAGCCACAACCGTTGCTGACAGGTATATAAAATCGAGCACACAGCCATGCAATCTCCATAGCCAATTATTGGCAGCAGAATGGCCTTACTGAAGAGCTCAGTGACTTTCAACGTGGCACCGTCATAGGATGCCACCTTTCTAACAAGTCAGCTTGTCAAATTTCTGCTCTGCTAGAGCTGCCCCAGTCACCTGTAAGTGCTTATTGTAAAGTGGAAACATCTAGGAGCAAGGCTCACCTGCGCAGTGGTAGGCCATACAAGCTCACAGAGCGGGACCGCCGAGTGCTGAAGCACGTAGCGCCTTAAAATCGTCTGTCCTTGGTTGCAACAACACTCACTACCGACACAAGAACAGTTCATCTGGAGCTTCATAAAATGGGTTTCCATGGCCGAAGATCACCATGCGCAATGCAAAGCGTCGGCTGGAGTGGTGTAAAGCTCGCCGCCAGTGGAAACGCATTCTCTGGAGTGATGAATCACGCTTCACCATCTGGCAGTCCGACGGACAAATCTGGGTTTGGCGGATGCCAGGAGAACGCTACCTGCCCCAATGAATAGTGCCAACTGTAAAGTTTGGTGGAGGAGGAATAATGGTCTGGGGCTGTTTTTCATGGTTCGGGCTATGCCCCTTAGTTCCAGTGAAGGGAAATCTTAACGCTACAGCATACAATTACATTCTAGACGATTCTGTGCTTCCAACAGTTTGTGGAAAGGCCCTTTCCTGTTTCAGCATGACAATGTCCCCGTGCACAAAGCGAGGTCCGTACAGAAATGGTTTGTCGAGATCAGTGTGGAAGAACTTGACTGGCCTGCACAGAGCCCTGACCACAACCCCATCGAACACCTTTGGGATGAATTGGAATGCCAACATAAGTGCCCGACCTCACTAATGCTCTTGTGGCTGAATGGAAGCAAGTTACCGCAGCAATGTTCCAACATCTAATGGAAAGCCTTCCCAGAAGAGTGGAGGCTGTTATAGCAGCAAAGGGGGGACCAACTCCATACTAATGCCCATGATTTTGGAATGAGATGTTCAATGAGCAGGTGTCCACATACTTTTGGTCATGTACAGTATTTACTGGACGCTCTCACATACAATATGTCTTAAAACCACAGAGCAGAGTGAAGTTAATGTTAATAGATGTTGTATCAGAGCCTAGTGTTGGGGTGCAGCTGTAATCAATAACCAGCCGTCTGTGTGCGTGCGTGCGTGCGAGCGTTATTGATCCCAGTGACTCGGTCTGTGTTTGTCCTCAGATGGTCCAAGGCCCACCCAGCAGGAGATCATCTCTCTCAGGGCTTTCATGTTGCTGTTCCTCAAACAACTCATCCTCAAGGTACTGCACACACACATACACACACACACACGTACCTCAACTCCAAAACAAAAACAGTTTGATTATTATCTCCACCAGAGAAAGGCATCATGGGTAATTGCTCTTGAACCATAATGTCCAATCAGCATGCAGGTTCAGGTCTGTCCGTGTTGTGTTCAAATCAATTACTTAGCTTCAACAACATGGCAGCAGGCTCCATTTCTGCCACAACTACCACCCCCCAATGGCCTAGGTCTGCAGCCCGTGGCCACTACAGAATTTAAACAACGGTGGGAAAATAAACAGGCTACTAATAAAACATATCTACAATTCTGAACAGCATCAGCTACACACAGACACACACACACACACACACACGCACACACGCACACATACAGCTCAAACAGCAATTAACTTCCAATCTGTTCCTGCAGAGAGTCTGGTTCCTCATCAGAAGTGTTTGAACTTTACATCACTGTAAAGTCTCGGAACAACAGGAGACTGGGGAACAAACACTGAACATGCTGAAAACGTGTGTGTAATTTCTTAGGACCGAGGCGTGAAGGAGGATGAGCTGCAGAGTATCCTGAACTACCTGCTAACCATGCATGAGGTGAGTTTCAAGTCCCCATGGTCCTGTGCTGTAGTGGTATAGGGTTGAGAGGTCTGTCCACATTGATGATGCTCTACTGTATGGTGCTATAATCTCTCTCTCTGTCTCTCTTTCTCCCTCCCCATCTCTCACCCCCTTCTCTCTCTCTCTCTCTCTCTCTCTCTCTCTCTCTCTCTCTCTCTCTCTCTCTCTCTCTCTCTCTCTCTCTCTCTCTCCCCACTCAACCCCCCTCTCTCTCTCCCCCCTCCACCTCTCTCTCTCCCCATCTCTCACCCCCCTCTCTCGCTCTCTCTCCCCCATCACTCTCTCCCCCTTCACCTCTCTCTCTCTCTCTCTCTCTCTCTCTCTCTCTCTAGGATGATAATATCCATGATGTTCTTCAGCTGGTAGTGGCTCTGATGTCAGAACACCCAGCCTCCATGATTCCAGCCTTCGACCAGAGGAACGGCATACGGTACACACACACACACACACACACACAGCCCTTGGGGAACAAAGCCCCCTTGCTATTGATGCACAAAATGCATGTAATAACATCACATCTCTAACAATGGAGCTAGTGTTGTGAATATACATGATACCTGTTGGATAATTCACATATTCTGTAAGTAGAAATCTACATAGAAATGTTATGACGCTGATGATCAAACGTACTGTATGCCCTGTGTGTTCTATGAAATATACATGTATATCAGCCACTGACTCCTGCAGAGTTCTCAGAATCTTCACTGCAGGAAATTTAATGGCTCCGTTTTGATCAGGAAACAAATTTAGTCATCACACTGACAAACAGACACTCAACGCAGACAGGGAGGTCTTTCCCTGCACACCCGATTAGTTCAGTCTGGTTTCATTGTATACGTCCCAGCACTCTATTCCCTTTATAGTGCGCTACTTATGACCAGAGCCCATAGGGGACACAATCATTAACTGGGCCATATTTAAATGTGATTCATATGTCTCCTGTCCTGTTCCAGGGTGATGTACAAGCTGCTGGCCTCTAAGACTGAGAGCATCAGAGTCCAGTCCCTCAAAGTCCTGGGATACTTCCTCAAACACCTGGGACACAAGTTAGTTATTTTCCCTCCCTCCCTCCCTCAATGAAAGACTGTCCCCAAGAGAGGTCTGGATCTATGAAATATATTATCTTCTTCTCCTCTCGTCTCTTCTTCTCTTCTCCCCTCTTCTCTTCTCTTAAAATAAGTATTGTCTGAAGTGTAAAACTGTCGTCCAGGGACTTCTAACAGGGTTACTGTGTGTGTGTCTGTCCACAGAAGGAAGGTTGAGATCATGCACACACACAGTCTCTTCACTCTCCTGGGGGAGAGGCTGATGCTTCACACTAATACTGTGTCTGTGACCATCTACAACACGCTGTACGAGGTACGTTCTTCTTTGTAACTTCTCTATAACTACCCACACACATACTTCTTCTTCAGGGATCCCTCGTAGTTGAGTATGATTTCCCTCCAGGTGTCACTGCTCCGGGTTGCGTTGTGGGTCTGGCTGGCCATGGGTCCTGAGATGGCTGAACAGGCCAATGCGTGACCTGCAGATCTTGTGGCAGTGGGGTCAGAGATGGTTATAACCTCGTGCTAATAACCTCATATAACCTCATGATATCCACTCCACTGTCCTGTTTGAAGCAGAGACTACCGTGGTGCATCCCAAATGACACCCTATTCCCTATTTCCCTACACTGGCTTCCTGTTAAGGCAAGGGCTGATTTCAAGGTTTTACTGTTAACCTATAAAGCGTTACATGGGCTTGCTCCTACCTATCTTTCCGAGTTGGTCCTGCCGTACATACCAATACGTACGCTACGGTCACAAGACGCAGGCCTCCTAATTGTCCCTAGAATTTCTAAGCAAACAGCGGGAGGCAGGGCTTTCTCCTATAGATCTCCATTTTTATGGAACAGTCTGCCTACCCATGTGAGAGACGCAGACTCGGTCTCAACCTTTAAGTCTTTACTGAAGACTTATCTCTTCAGTAGGTCATATGATTGAGTGTAGTCTGGCCCAGGAGTGTGAAGGTGAACGGAAAGGCTCTGGAGCAACGAACAGCCCTTGCTGTCTCTGCCGGGCCGGTTCCCCTCTCCACTGGGGTTCTCTGCCTCTAACCCTGTTGCAGGGGCTGAGTCACTGGCTTGCTGGTGCTCTTTCATGCCGTCCCTGGGAGGGGTGCGTCACTTGAGTGGGTTGAGTTACTGACGTGATCTTCCTGTCTGGGTTGGCGCCCCCCTTGGTTTGTGCTGTGGTGGAGACCTCTGTGGGCTATACTCTGCCTTGTCTCAGGATTGTAAGTTGGTGGTTGAGGATATCCCTCTAGTGGTGCGGGGGCTGTGCTTTGGCAGAGTGGGTGGGGTTATATCCTTCCTGTTTGGCCCTGTCCGGGGGTTTCTTCGGATGGGGCCACAGTGTCTCCGGACCGCTCCTGTCTCAGCCTCCAGTATTTATGCTGCAGTAGTTTATGTGTCGGGGGCTGGGGTTAGTTGGTTATACCTGGAGTACTTCTCCTGTCTTATCCAGTGTCCTGTGTGAATTTAAGTATGCTCTCTCTAATTCTCTCGTTCTCTCTTTCTCTCTGAGAACCTGAGCCCTAGGACCATACGTCAGGACTACCGGGCATGATGACACCTTGCTGTCCCCAGTCCGCCTGGCCTTGCTGCTATTCCAGTTTCAACTGTTCTGCCTGCGGTTACGAAACCCCCTACCTGTCCCAGACCTGCTGTTTTCAACTCTTAATGATCGGCTATGAAAAGCCAACTGAGAGACCTGAGCACCTAGGACCATACGTCGGGACTACCGGCCGTGGTGACTCCTTGCTGTCCCCAGTCCGCCTGGCCTTGCTGCTATTCCAGTTTCAACTGTTCTGCCTGCGGTTATGGAACCCCTACCTGTCCCAGACCTGCTGTTTTCAACTCTTAATGATCGGCTATGAAAAGCCAACTGAGATTTATTCCTGATTATTATTTGACCATGCTTGTCACTTATGAAAATTTTTGAACATCTTGGCATGGTTCTGTTATAATCTTCACCCGGCACAGCCAGAAGAGGACTGGCCACCCCTCATAGCCTGGTTCCTCTCTAGGTTTCTTCCTAGGTTTTCGCCTTTCTAGGGAGTTTTTCCTAGCCACCGTGCTTCTACACCTGCATTACTAGCTGTTTGGGGTTTTAGGCTGGGTTTCTGTACAGCACTTCGAGATATTAGCTGATGTAAGAAGGGCTATATAAAATAAAATTGATATTTAGTGATTGTCTGTGTTCTTCCCATCAGATCCTGACGGAGCAGGTGTGTACACAGGTCGTCCACAAACCCCACCCTGAACCAGACTCTACAATCAAGATACAGAACCCCAGTAAGTCTGTCTGCTGTCTTACTGAATGTTATTGTAGTCAAGTCAAACTTGATTTAAAGTGCAGACTTAGCAAAGTCATGTGTATGTGTGTGTGTTCCAGTGATCCTTAAGGTAGTAGCGACCCTGTTGAAGAGCTCGTCCCCCAGCGTTGAGCTGATGGAGGTTCGACGTCTCTTCCTCTCAGACATGATCAAACTGTTCAGCAACAGCCGCGAAAACCGACGGTGAGGACATGCACGCACGCACACACACACGCATGCACACACACACACACACACACAGTCACTCTATAATTTACAGCTGTGTAATGACTCTTCCCAGCAGTGACAGCACTGTTAGCATCCTGTTGTCAGTATCTTCAGGCGTCAATGATAAATCATTCAAGCGATATTGATGGTATAACTGATGACTATTATGACCAATCTACTCACTATTATTGTCTAACAACTGACTATATATCAAAGCATCAGATCATTTAGCTAATTAACATAATATAAGTGATCAGAATGAATTGTGACTGTTTCACTGATAGAGTGGCTGGTGATCAAGTCACATTAGAACCGAGCAATGATCAGAGGGAGTACTTGAGAATATGATGTTGGCCTAAAGCCCTACTTTAACTACTGACTATGTAGCGAAGGTCTCTCATGGTGTTTGCTCTAGTAATGAGAACCTAATAGTTGTAATAGTATATATTATTCGCTGTATGTGTTCTAGGTGTCTGTTGCAGTGTTCAGTATGGCAGGACTGGATGTTCAGTCTGGGCTATATCAACCCTAAAAACCCAGAGGAACAGAAGATGATGGAGATGGTCTATAACATCTTCAGGATCCTGCTCTACCATGCCATCAAGTATGAGTGGGGAGGTTGGAGGGTCTGGGTGGATACACTCTCCATCGCTCACTCCAAGGTAAGACTCAGTGGCTGGCTGCGTCCCAAATGGCACCCTATTCCCTATATAGTGCACTACTTTTGATTTAGTTATTGATCATGTCTCTCCCTCTATATGGTAACTTAGACGAGGCACATATGGAGTACCTGGCTGAGATGAGCTTGATTATTAGTTATAGATTATTAATTATAGATTATTGATTATTGATAATGTCTGTCCTATACTGTAGGTAACGTACGAGGCCCATAAGGAGTACCTGGCTAAGATGTATGAGGACTACCAGCGTCAGGAGGAGGAGAACATTAAGAAGGGGAGGAAGGGTCTGGTCAGCACCATCTCAGGCCTGCAGGACCTCCAGGCCGGGGGCATCCAGGGAAACATGGAGATCAGAGAGATAGACGACCACTCCCAGACACAGACCCCGGAGAGCGAGGCCGACTACCCCGAGACCCCCGGCCACCCCCGGAACATACTGTCGGAGGGGAAGACGAGGGAGGAGGGGGGGCTCGGGGGGACAGGGAGGACGGGGAGGACGGGGTCAGGGGTCAGAGTGGAGGTTCATGACCTGTTGGTGGACATCAAGGCTGAGAAGGTATGGTATCCGTCTGTTTTCATGGTTTTTACAACTGATTAATTTAGCAGATACTCTTATCCAGAGCAACTTCCAGTCAGTGCATTCAGGAAAAAAACACCACATATCACAGTTCTTGCAAGTAGACTCTTAAAATCAATGTCAGTCAGTCAGTTAATCAATCAATCCATCAATCAGCTAATCAATCAATCCCTCCCTCTCCCCAGGTGGAAGCGACGGAGGTGAAGCTGGATGACCTGGACCTGTCTCCAGAGCCGCTGGGCATGACAGTGGGTGTGGCTGGGGGTGTTGTCTCTGAGGACAGGGGCGGGGCATTGGTCCAGGTGGACTCCCTATTGGACAACGTGTACTGTGCTGCTGTAGAGAAGCTGAGCAGCAGTGCTGCCAGCGGAGTACTGGTACCCAACGCAACCGTCGCTGTCGTCCCCGACAACCACAACACCGGTCCCCTCATCACCCTCGCTGACGACGACAAGGACAATCTCCCTAGCAACAGCAGCGTCCTGTTTGGCCAGGTTAGTTAATCTTTATTTTCTTCTGCTTGTGTTTTGTTATGTGCAAGTTAACTAAACTGAACTGAACTCAACAGGAGGAGCCCCTGGTCCTGCCAAGTCCTGGTTCTAACCCAGATCCAGACCCCGAGTCCCCAATCCCACCAGGCCACAGCCATAACCTGGGCCTGCTGGCCCACATGACGGGCAGCTCTGAGCTGGGTACCGTCGGCACGGTCACTCCTGGTGGTCCGATCAGCAGCATCCTGGAGGAGGAGAGGTTTAAGCTCCAGACCACCCTGGGTGATGTCACCTCCATGCCCAGGGAAGAGGCCTGCTCTAAGGGGTCAGAGTTCACAGAGAAGGGGGCTGGAGCTAGAGCTGGAGGGTCTGGGGTGTCGGAGGGGGGCGAGCCTTTGGCTGGTGGGAAAGGTTGTGGGGCGGATGCAGTCAGCACCACCTCAGACACAGAGAGGTCAGACGACGGAAAGGACAAGGAGGTTAAGAAGATACAGACCACTACTACTACACAGGTTAGTCAAGTTACAAGACCTCCCTCCCTCCCTCTTGTCCTCTCTTCCTCATCTCTCCCACTTCCCTTTCTCCCTCCTCTCTCCCCCCTGTTAGTGAGTCTGATGCGAGGAAGGATGAGAGGAGAGAGAGGAGAGAGGAGGAGGAGGAGGAGGAGGAGGAGGAGGAGAGGGGAGGAGGAGGAGAGAGTAGGAGGAGGAGGAGGAGTGGGGGAGGAGAGAGTAGGAGGAGGAGGGGGGAGAGGGGAGGAGGAGGAGAGGGAGGAGGAGGGGGGAGAGGGAAGGAGGAGGAGGAGGAGGAGGAGGAGAGTGAGGACTAAAGGACTATTAATAGTGTCTCTTCTTTACTGTTATGTAATGACTCATTTTAATTTATACACTCTGCTTTATACACTCTGTGAATTACAGTGTTTTGTGTGTGTCTGTGTGTGTGTATGTGTCTAATGTGTGTGTGTGTCAGTCCCTCCATGGTCGTACAGCAGCCCAGTTAGAGCGTGACCTGCGTGTGGACCTGGGCTTCAGAGGGATGCCCATGACCGAGGAGCAGCGTCGCCAGTTCAGCCCTGGCCCTCGCACCACCATGTTCCGCATCCCAGAGTTCAAATGGTCGCCCATGCACCAGCGCCTCCTCACCGACCTGTTGTTGGCCCTGGAGACAGACGTCCACATCTGGAGGAGGTGAGGGGACAGAGACACTGAGAACATGTCCCTAATCACACCCTAGTCCCTATGTAGTAAACTACTTTGTATATAAGCCCATTGGCCCTCTGTAGTGCACTGTTTTTGACCACTTAGGGCTTCCACATGGGACATGCAGACGCTCTTATCCACAGCAACTTACAACTTTCCAACTAGCCTTACTGTGGATGATTATTCACCATGACCTGACGTAAGACCTGACCTATGCTTAACATTGTGTGACATGCTACTGCATCCTGATCAAATGAACTTTAATCCAGTTCTCTCCCTCTCTCCCTCTCTCCCTCCCTGCAGCCATTCAACCAAATCCGTCATGGACTTTGTCAACAGCAATGAGAACATCATCTTTGTCCACAACACCATCCACCTCCTCTCTCAGATGGTTGACAACATCATCATCGCCTGTGGAGGGATCCTTCCTCTGCTCTCCGCTGCCACCTCTCCTTCTGTAAGTCTGTCAGTCAGTCTTTCTACTACCTCTCCTTCTGTAAGTCTGTCAGTCAGTCTTTCTACTACCTCTCCTTCTGTAAGTCTGTCAGTCAGTCTTTCTACTACCTCTCCTTCTGTAAGTCTGTCAGTCAGCCTCTCAGCCTCTCTGCCACCTCTCCTTCGGTAAGTCATTCAGCCTCTCTATGGTGCCACACTACCATCTAGTGGTGGCTAGTAAGAACTGCATGTTTAGGTCTAAATTAATGATCGGCCTCTAGGAAATAGGACTAGTTGATTGTCTTTATCGATTGTTTCCGTTTTCATTTGCTCAGCTTCATTCTGCTATATATTCAGCTAATGAGGATTTTACTTTGTCAGCATTGTTTATGTTGGTGATGGTTTCCTCTGTGTGTTTTGTTTATGTGTGTTAAGGATAATATGTGCTTTACCTGCTGATTGTATCTGTTGATTTGAATCATCTGTTATTGTTTTTTCTTCTGTTTGTTTGTGTGCATGGCCAGAGTACCCAGGTTAGTGCATATGCTGTAAGTTATATTTTCTTTCCAAACATTTATTCTCTCAGGTACAATGGAACAATATTTAGTATTTCTGTTTCTTGAGTGTATATGACTGTCTCCTCTTCACCCTCCACCCCCTCCCCTGTCCCCTCTTCTCCCTCCTCCCCATCCCCTGTCCCCTCTTCACCCTCCTCCCCCTCCCCTGTCCCCTGAACCCCTGCGTTGTGAGCAGGCTGAGTTGGAGAACATCGAGGCGACCCAGGGCATGTCTTCAGAGACAGCTGTGTCCTTCCTGTCCCGTCTCATGGCCATGGTGGACGTTCTGGTGTTCGCCAGCTCACTCAACTTCTCTGAGATAGAGGCTGAGAAGAACATGTCCTCTGGAGGCCTGATGAGACAGTGTCTTCGACTGGGTAAGAGTGTGCGTGTGTGCGTGCATGCGTGCGCATGTTTGTGTGTGTGTGTGTGTGCGCGTGCGCTTGTCACAGACATTAACTGTCATATTAGATGATTAATGAGATCAGTAAATGCCGTGGCAAAATCATTTCATGATCATTTCAGTAATTCCAGTATTCCATTCAGTTCCTTGATGTGGTCAACCTAGCTAATTCATTTTCTAAATGCACTGCTATTAGATAGTAAATGTGCTTTGGTAAAGGCCAGACTTTTGAAGCTAGTTCTGAAGTAACTCAGAACAAGTCCATACATACACAAACACACACAAACACACACAGACACACATATACAAACACACACACACAGCATATGTTTTACTATCCCTGTGGGGACCTAACATTTATTTCCATTCAAAATCCTATTTTCCCTAACCCTAAACCTAACCTTAACCCTAACCCTATCCTTAACCCCTAACCCTAACTCCTAAACCTAACCCCTAACCCTGATTCTAACCCTAATTGTAACCCTAACCCTAAACCTAACCCCTAAGCCTAAAATAGGCTTTGTCCACGAGGGAGAATTTTCCACACACTCTCTCTCTCTCTCTCTCTCTCTCTCTCTCTCTCTCTCTCTCTCTCTCTCTCTCTCTATCTCTCTCTCTCTCTCTCTCTCTCTCTAGGATGATAATATCCATTATCATCATCTGTACTGTGAAATTTGTCTGGCTGTTGATTTCACCATGACTCTGGCCTGGCAGCTTGGAACAAACAGTGATCATATCATTAATGCGTTTCAAGATGCAGCTTCTGATACCTTGTCTGTCTGTCTGTCTGTTTGTCTGTCTTTCCTCCCAGTGTGTTGTGTAGCAGTGAGGAACTGTCTGGATGTTAGACAGAGACAGAGGGACAGAGGGACCAACAGTAAGAGCCACGACAACCTCTATGGTGCAGCATCTGCCAACAAGGTATGTCCTCACCTAACCTCATCATTTAAAAAAACATATAAAGTTGATAATAATAGTACAGTTGATGGGTGGCTGTGACACAGGACATATAGGAACTATAAGTGGGGGGTGTGTGGGAGATCATTAAGTGTGACACGCAATGTAATATGGATGATACGCTAGCGGCTAAGTAAACAGATTGTTACACTGCCACTAAGATGTCAGACTCTCTTAGTCTCCTCACTTTAGATCTCCTACACCAGAAAATGTCTCAGTAACCTTTCTCGCATTCAGGACCCTGACAGACTTCTACAGGACGTCGACATCAACCGTCTGAGAGCTGTCGTATTCCGGGATGTGGTGAGTATGACTGTGTGTGTGCTGGTGCGTGTGTAACATGTTTGTGTGCATGTGATTGTGTAACATTCATATGTGTCCCCTCCAGGATGACAGTAAGCAGGCCCAGTTCTTGGCCCTAGCGGTGGTATACTTCATCTCTGTCCTCATGGTGTCAAAGTACCGGGACATCCTGGAACCCCAGAGAGAGACCAACAGGTTGATCAGCCAATCAGCATGCAGCAATCGCCACGAGATCAACTCACCTACCAGCTCAGGTGCTTGCTTTTGTTATCCAACTCCCTCCCCTAATCCCGCCTCTAACCCCTCCCATAACCCATCCTCTCAGCTCTATGATTAATTCATGTGATCCACTAATTGCACTGTGCAGAATTAAACATGGAAACAGGAATGGAAGTGGAGAGGGGAAGTGGGAGAGGGGAAGGGAGGGGAAGTGTGGGAGGAAGGGGGGAAGTGGGGGAGGGGAGGGGAAGTGGGGGAGGGGGAGGGGAAGGTGGGTGTATGAAAGTTGTACAAGCAGCCCTGGTCTCTGTGGTATGAACAGTAACATACCACTGGGCACACACTGAGAGAGAGCAAGCGAGACATGGAGAGATAGATTGAGAGAGAGCGTAAAAGAAACAGAGAGATGCTGAGGGTTTGGGGCGTTGTGAAGCTAGTTCTATTTCCAGAAGTCTGTCGTTGACCATTAGCCAGTCAATCAGCCAGGAGGATGGGATCAGAGAGGCTGCTGGGAAGGACACTTCACCGTCCTCCTAAATAATATCACCAGGAAGAGAGTTTCCAGCCAACAGGTACGTGGCAGATGTCTGTCTGTCTGTCTGGGATGGAAGTTAGAAGAGGCTAAACGAGGAAGTTAGATGGAGAGAGAATGGGCTTGTTCGACGTCGACTGCATTGCAGTCAGCAACTCCCGACTGGCTGATCTACGAATCACCTTGCATCTTAAATGACTACTCATTATTATTTGTAGATCAGTGAATCACCATTAACCCACAATGCATCACATATTTGATGCTCTGGAACACGGCCAATGTGTGTGAGCCCACCCAGTGTCCTTGTATCCTGACTGTGTGTTTGTGTGTGTGTTCCAGAGACCCCCCTGGCGTACCCTGACCACAGTAAGGAGCCCCCCACCCCTGTAGAGGAGCTCCACATACAGAGAGGCTCTCTGCCGCACACTGACTCTGGCATTGGAGAGGAACAGGTTGCTCATCTAGATACTAAACTGTGTTCTATTTTTTCGCTCTATTGGATTGGATTGTAGTTGTATTATAATGTGTGTTCGTGCATAAACCCAGGAAGAGTACAGGTACGAGAGTACATAACTAAACGAACCCCCCAGGTGGCCAGTGTGTTAAACGGAGCAGACCTGAACCCCTCAGGACCCGTGCGAGCTGACGCCATGTCCTCCCTGCTCGGCAGCCTCTCCTCTGGGGAGAAGCATAGCCAAGAGTCCCTCTTGGAGCCACCTGGCCTGGAGGTCCTAAGGACCGCCTCCTCCATCTCCTCCATCAGCCATTCAAACATCAACGTCCGAGAGATCCTGAAGAGCCTAGTGGCTGGGCCTGTAGAGATGGCGGAGCCTAGACCAGAGCCCCTCCCCTACCCCGATCCTGCTGTACAGAGAGAGACCCATCACCCCATGCTGCCCATGCAGTTCCACTCCTTTGACAGGTACACGCACACACAACCATGCAGTTCCACTCTTTGATGTCTTAAACATGTTTGACAACTTGAGCTCCACAGGAACCTATTGTGTTAGGGGTACAGGTAGCCTAGTGGTAGAACGTTGGGCCAGTAACGGAAAGGTCGCTGGTTCGAATACCCGAGCCGACAAGGTGAAAAATCTGTCGATGTGCCCTTGAGCAAGGCACTTACAGTGAAGGTAAAAAGTAGGCTTGATCTCCTGCTGATTTTGTACGTTTGCCCACTGACAAATAAATGATTAGTCTATAATTTTAATGGTAGGTTTATTTGAACAGTGAGAGACAGAATAACAACAACAAAATCCAGAAAAACGCATGTCAAAAATGTTATAAATTGATTTGCATTTTAATGAGGGAAATAAGTATTTGACCCCCTCTCAATCAGAAAGATTTCTGGCTCCCAGGTGTCTTTTATACAGGTAACGAGCTGAGATTAGGAGCAAACTCTTAAAGGGAGTGCTCCTAATCTCACCTTGTTACCTTTATAAAAGACACCTGTCCACAGAAGCAATCAATCAATCAGATTCCAAACTCTCCACCATAGCCAAGATCAAAGAGCTCTCCAAGGATGTCAGGGACAAGATTGTAGACCTACACAAGGCTGGAATGGGCTACAAGACCATCGGCAAGCAGCTTGGTGAGAAGGTGACAACAGTTGGTGCGATTATTCGCAAATGGAAGAAACACAAAATAATTGTCAATCTCCCTCGGCCTGGGGCTCCATGCAAGATCTCACCTCGTGGAGTTGCGATGATCATGAGAACGGTGAGGAATCAGCCCAGAACTACACGGGAGGATCTTGTCAATGATCTCAAGGCAGCTGGGACCATAGTCACCAAGAAAACAATTGGTTTACACACTACACCGTGAAGGACTGAAATCCTGCAGCGCCCGCAAGGTCCCCCTGCTCAAGAAAGCACGTATACATGCCCGTCTGAAGTTTGCCAATGAACATCTGAATGATTCAGAAGAGGACTGGGTGAAAGTGTTGTGGTCAGATGAGACCAAAATCGAGCTCTTTGGCATCAACTCAACTCGCCG